>NC_034612.1:38266824-38291034 GCF_900095145.1 Mus pahari
ATTATATGTAAGTACACTGTAGCTGTCTTCAGACACTCCAGAAGAGGGAGTCAGATCTTGTTAAGGATGGTTGTGAGCCACCATGTGGTTGCTGGGATTCGAACTCTGGACCTTTGAAAGAGCAGTCGGGTGCTCTTACCCACTGAGCCATCTCGCCAGCCCAGCTTTTTGGAGTTTTTAACTAAGATCAAGTATAGAAACGCTTTATACAGAGCCAGCTGCTGGTATTTGAAGTCAAGTTGTCTTGGTGTCTCATGGTGCAGGGCAGAAGCAAGTCCTACTGACATCAAGTTTTTGGACCTGGAGAATGGGTACCAACAGCTACTCTGGGAGAGCCAAGCAGGAGGCATCTGCCTGATGATAGGCTCCGTGCTTTGCTTTGTTTGCACAGTAGTAGGATTTCCTTCCTGGAAAGCATCCATCAGTACATAGTAGGGAAGGTCTTCCCCATCCTGTCTCAGTTTGGAAGAAAGCTCCTCTCATCTCCCAAGCCTCTCAGTCACTTAGCTTTCTGTCTGCATCAGTGATTCCTGTCTGGGACAAGAAAATAAAAGGCCGCTTCACAGAAACCTGAAAACACTGCCAGCTCGCATTACCTATGCCTCGTCTCCCCCTTCAGGGATACAGCTTTCTGTGCGCCTGATCCAGGAGCTCCTGAGCATCCCCGAGTCTCCAGCAACACCACTCCCAGCACGGATGGCTGGAGTCCTTGCTTTCCCTCTCACTTCTCCAAACCTTCTCTGTTCTTTTAAAGTTGTAATGCCGCACCATTACATTTTTTTTTTTTTTAAAACAACTGCTTTTCTGAATCGCTTGCTTGGATGCCAGGCGCCCTGGGAATTGGATTCTGAGTTTTGCCTCAGCGGAATGATCTTCTTCTACCGAGCATGCAGGTGGGGTTCCCCCAAATGTGGCTGCTGTAATCACACCCCCAGCACCAACCCTCGAGGCTGAAAGCAGGTGTCAGTGGGACCAGCCAAGGTGGGTTCTGAGCAGTTGGAGACAGAAGGGTCCAAATAGGGAAGAGCAAGGAAGGGACTTGAGTCTTCACCCTTGTTGTTGAGATTAAACAGGAGCTTTCCTGTTTTAGATAAAATTATATGAGGATTCGTCTCACTGTCCAGTGAGTTTCTATTAGCCTGTTATAGTGTCACCCTGGAATTAAAATTCTGACTATCCCCATGCAAAAGTAAAGTGCCTTTCCTTATCAATTATCTTATGTCAGGGAGACTCCAGGGTCGTGCCTCACTCATTGGAGACATCTGGTCAACCTTGAAGCAGATGAGGGGATGAGCTGATAAAGTCTAAAGAAGAAAATCGTGAGAAATGTGGAAAAGAGAACAAATGGACTCTCTAATTTCCTTTTTCTCATGACTGTACCACCATCCGTGCTAGAGTTGCGTCGTTTGTCTGCAAAACAATAAAAACCAAGTAACGCTAGGAAATCGATTGGATTCCAAGCATCTCTAAGGACCACACTAAAAATCCTAAGACTTCCTCATTGTGATTTCCATGCACTTTACTTGTGCGTTGAATTGACCAGTAGGATATGGAGCATTTCTCTGTGGTGTGTGGGCTCATGTTACTGTCGCGCGGCAGACCTGGTGGTAATGTGGAGGTGATAGCAATCTTTGGAATCTAGTGCTAAGGCCAGATTCTGGGATGGTCAGATTCAGGAGAGCCCATCAGCTCTAGGCTGTCTTTAGTAACCTTAAAAATATTCTCCTTCCATAAGTTGCCTCTACCACCAAACATAACTCAGGAACAAAATCCATCATATTCAGTCTGGGACACTGTGAGGGTGTGTCCACCAGGGGGCGCCAGTGTAGGGTTCACATGGTTGCGCACACTTTGCCATGATTTCAAATAAACACCTCCCGCCTTGGAGTAGGCTGTTTTCATTCCTATCAGCTGCCTCACTCTACCAGGAGTCTCCTTAGGGAAGCAGGCCCCAGCAGATGTTGCATTTCATAAATATTTTAGAGAACAATTTATTCCATTCCCATGGAAGCCCACAGGCTGCAGCTGGTCATTCCTGCATAGTCTGCCATTGTGACTTTCTATCCAGCTGCGACACATGGGGTTTCAGCAATTACCCCTCCCACCTACCTGGCCCAGAGCTGTCACTTAGTCAGGGCCATCTTCCTGTCAGCTCCAACCGACCGTGCATTCAGACTGACCAGGGCGCTGATTAAAATGCCTTAAGTGGATAAACTCTCCTCTATGAGGATGAAGTGCTCCCTCCGCTTGATAAATATTTTCCATTGGCAAACATTCTCGCACTAACCAAAAGGAGGTGAAAGAAAAAACATTAGCTATCTAATCCTCGGGATGAGGGAAGGATGAAGAGAAGACATCCATGTGGGAACTGCCTAACAGCTTTCCCACGGGGCAAGGTCTCAGCTAGCATTGCACTTTGATCTTTGATGGAGGGTGGAGGAGTGGGGGAAGGGGGAGCTTCAAGGTCCCAAGAGGAAAGCTCTGAAGAGGGAGAAGAGAATTCCTAAAGAGTAAAGAGCCCCAGGGCTCCCTCCAGGCCAGGATGGTAAACCTGAGAAGCCCAGGGGGACTGGCCCATCTGCCACTGAAGACTTCAGCTGAGGCGGCTGGACCCTCCCTGTGGGGGATTTCCTTACAGAAACTGATGAAGTTGGACCTTGGCTTCTTTTCTCATAAAATTTAGAGGCTGTAAGAGGGTTATGAAGCTCATCAGACTTTATGATAACTGGCTAAAAGGCAGTTTAAATACTGCTTGATTCCATATGATGGGCTAAATTCCCGTGACTGTGAGCAGGTGATGCTTGCAAACCAAACCGAGGTCCTAGCTTCGCTGATTGACCTGACTGGAGCTGGCCTTGCAGCTACTGGAAAATTACCCTCTCAAGAGAGCGAGTGTGTCTAAGCTAAAGCGTGAGATTGGTGGTTTGCCGAAAGGCCTGTCATTACTTTAGAATTTACCATGTATCTGATCACAGGTACATGATTTCTTTCTTTGTAATGGGGGTCGGGGGGGGGACAGGGGTAGAAAAAAGAAGATTTAATCAATGGGGCACGTTTAGCAGAAAAGTAGATGACTCTCAAATTGCAGGGGACAGAGGAAGGGCAGGGGACAGAAGATGAGTAATTAAAACTGTCCTGGACAACCTATGTCCAGTTGATCACCATCTCCATTCTAGGATGGCCCCAAGTTAATCCTGTTGGCACTTGAGAGGAGAAGTCTCGCTCCCATAACACGGTTACTCCTGTTCCCTCCTGGGAGGCTGGGGGCCACAGGAAGCGAGCAGATCAGACCGAATTGGCGGCAAACAAGCTGTTCAATTTCTTCCCTTGCTCTAAGGTTTCATATTTCCCAGAGGGATGCTCACTAGTCCACTCTTTTTACAAGAACTTCATCTTGGGGCTAGAGAGAAGACTCTAGCAGTTAAGAGTGATTGCTGCAACCTATAGTTGGTTCCCAGCACCCACCTGGTGGCCCACAACTACCTGTAACTCCAATTCCAGGGGCTCTGATGCCCTCTTCTGGTCTCTACAGGTACTGGATGCACGTGTTACTCATAAACTCACACGGGGACACACACTCACATAAAAATAATAAATAAGTCATAAAAAAATATAAATCTCGCCTTGCTTGACTATCTAGGCTAATCCTCGGAGCTGAGATATCTGTGCATACAAGGGGGAAGGTTTGAGGTTCAGTCACAATAACCTACCTTTTAATGTTTGATTTTTTTTTTCCCCTCAAGACCCCAATGGAATTGACTGCCAAATTAGGGCTCAATAAAAGGGTCTGGCATAGAATAAATCCAGGAATTACCTCAAATGTCTCAAAGTGACTAATTAAACATATCTGTGATAAAAAATGTAGACCCGGAGTCTGATAACCAGCTTTCTCTAAGAGCTGCTCTATAAAAACCCTTCATCATTTGTATAATTTCTTACGCCATGCTAATACCTTCAGCAGAATTTAAATTGAGTTCAAATCATGTGATCTTATCTTTTTTTCCCCATATCAAGCATATAATTAAAATGTGAGAGTTTTAATATCTCCCCAAGATACTAACTACTAAAGGAGTCATAGGATGGAAACCCATTGTAGACGTGTTTGTGGATAACGGTGGCTTAAGTGTTAAGATAGAGAAGGTAATTTACGACAGCGAGTCTACTTGATACAAAAGAGGAAGGGTACAAAGTTGCTTCTGATGACACAAAGATCTCCTGACATATCTTATTAACCCTCTGTCTCTTAAGTAATTAACCCCCATCAATATTTGATGGCGCTCTTGCCTTTGCAACTGTGGCCTGACAAATACTAAAGAGAATTTACAAAAGAGCAGAGGGGAGCTTTGAGTCATTTTTGTGCCAGAAGTTCAGAAGTTGTGGGTTAGGTGATGTTGGCATTGGCCCTCTGAGGTTGCCTGCAAGGTTGTTGGGGTTTTTTGTTTGTTTGTTTGTTTGTTTGTTTGTTTTGTTTTATTAGTAACAACCTGCCTGGGCTTGCCTGCACTCCTTAACTGCCAGTTTGAAGTCTGTCATGGACTCAGCCTAGCCTTCTCACTTTAATTAGTTATTTACTTAGCATAGAGAATAATAGGTGTTCTTGCGACATTAGTGTACACATATGGCATTGCACCTTCGATCAGCCCTTCAACTACCCATCTCCCACCATCTCTGATTACCTCTGTACCCCAAAAGTTATCTTCTGCCTTTTTTCCTTCTTGTTCCAAAAGGCTGCTAAATATAACACTTGTTACAATGATAAGAAGTCTTACCTTGGGACTGGAATAATGGCTTAGCAGTTAAGAGCACTGGCTGCTCTTGCAGAGGACCTAGGTTCAATTCCCAGCACCTACATGGTAGCTTACAGCCATCTGTAATCCAGTTCCAGGCAATCTGACACTCCCTTTGGCTTCTTTGGATAGTGTGTGCACATAAACTCATGCCAGCACACACGTATACATATAAAATAACAAATAAATCTTAATTAAAAAGAAATCCCATCCCGATGGGATAGCCAGGCTATTCTTTGTCACCTGTATGCGTGAGTTTAAGTCTAGATTCAGACTCTGAAAGAAAACATGATTTTTGTCTTTCTGACAATTGGCTTATTTCATTTAACATGGCGATCTCTGCTCCAATCTGTTCTCTATCATGTGACAGATTGAGGTTTTTCATATCGCTGAGTAAAACTCATTGTGTATATACACTTCATTCTCTTATCTACTAACCCAATGGTTCTCAATCCCCACCCCCAATGTTGTGACCCTGTAACACCACATGCTGTGGTGACCCCCCAACCATAGAACTACTTCGTTGCTACTTCATAACTGTACTTTGGATACAGTTATGAATCATATTGTAAATTCTGATATGTGAACCCCCCACATGGCTTTCAACTCACAGGTTGAGAGCCACTATACCAACCTGGTGATGGACGCCTGGGTTGGTACCATAGCTTGACTGTTTCAGACGCTGCAGCAATAAGTGTGGATGTGCAAGCGTCTCGGTGCTGTGCCAACTCAGAACGCATCAGGTGCACACAGGTATATCGCTGGGTCATATGATGAGTCTGCTGTTAGTTCTGTGTGGGAACTCCATACTAATTCCCACAGTGGGAACACACACATGTTATCTGCACCAGCAATGTATGGTGAATCACCTTTCCTCATGTCATTGTAAAGGTTCCCACCCCCCCTTAGATAGACTTATTTCTAGGTATTTCATTTTTAACACTCTTGCGAATGGAGTTTCCATCCTGGTTTCTTTTTATCTAGTTTGTGGTTGGCATACAGAAAAGTCACTATGTGTCTTACATTGCTTTCTATCCTTGTATTTTGCTGAAAATCCTTATGATTCCTCCAATCTTCTGGCAGACTTCAGGGTCTTTGCAGTATAGGATTGAGCTCCCTGCAAGTGCGAACCATTGGTTGGACATCTTTTTTTTTTTTTCCTGTTTTTATCATTTTCAAGTTCTTTCTCTCATTTTACTCCTCTGAGACTTTGAACACTGAATGGAGTAAGCTGGAGAGAGCGAATACCCTTGTCTTGCTTCAGATTTAACTGGAGGGTGTAGTACTATCTAATTAAAGCTACTCAAATTGATCCCAGCAGCCTCGTGTTCTTCATACCTGTCCAATTGTTTTGGGTTCCTTTTACACACACATAGCCTTTATACTTTGATATGTCTAAAAGAGCTCAATGGCTGGGCTACGTTTTAGCCTCTATGTGGCTAATCTACCTCCCTCTGAAGTTCCCGAGTTACTGCTACTAAATTTTATATCTTATCTTGGCTGTCTCAGACCCAGATGCGTAGCCCTCTTAGACCACAAGTCCCTGGCTCCTCCATGGCGGCTCTGTTCTCTGTCCTGCACCTTCTCAGACATGGCTTCTCTCTTCTCCTACTCCAGACATGGTGGATCTCCTCCTTTTTCCTCCTTCCTCTATCCCTAGCCTGGGAATTCTAAATGTCCTGTGTCTGTCTGCCCTGCCATGCCCAGCCATTGGCTGCCAGCAACTTTATTTACCAATCAAAACCAACTGGGGGCAGGGTCCCAAAGTGTCTTATATGTGGACATGCGGACTCTCGCACAATTTGGGGAAATTAACATAATATAAGCAGTATTAAACCAAACCCATTATATTTCCCCCCCTTTTGTCCATTTAAAAGGCTCTTTTCTCTCAGATACATGATATATATATATATATATATATATATATATATATATATATATATGTTATCCAGTCCATCATATTTAGAAATTTAAAAAAAAATTACTCCATCACTTATCCTAACTTAAAGAGTTTGCAATTTTGTGTCTGAATTATGTTGATTTTAACTTGTATTACGCATCTGAAAACCATCCATTTAAATCTATCTCATCTTCCTTAATGTTAAATAGCTTAAGTTTGATTATGAGACTATAACAGGTCTTCAACCCTGTTAGAAATCTGAGAATGACTTAAATATTGCCTGAGTATATAGGAAGCACCAAACATACCTTCCAAAACTTAAACAATTTGTACAGACAGACAGCTGCTGCCTGCCCGGACAGTCTCCTATATTCCTCATGACATTGGAGCATCTGTCTTTATCCTTCTGGCCCAGAGCTATCTGACAGACCTTAAGGGAAGCAGGAATTATAAAGGACTATCTTATCCTATATTGGCAGAGCTAAGTTGTCAACTATCTCACACCGTGTGTCCTTTCTGGACAGTATCTTTTGTCTGTAGATGAATTAGGGCAATACTTGTCCAGTGGCTACCATGTCACAACTGGAGCAACTCTATATGGAGGTAATGATGTTTAATATCTTTTTTGAAGTGGGATGGGGGTACTGTCAGGAGCAGACATGTTTCCTAGTCAAAAGATCTATTAATAATGAAATGACTTTAAATGTCATATTCTGTGGATCTCTGATGCTTTTGAAGAATATATATATATATATATATATATATATATATATATATATATACACACACACACACACACACATATATATATATATGAACTGTTAAATCTTGATTACTCTTAGTTGTTTCTCTTTGAATAATATTGAAAATACTTTATTATACTTAAGTCACAACCTAATATTACCATGAGTTTACTAACTGGCCCTTAATTTGTATTACTTAATCATTTTAAACAGTTTGTAATAGCAGCTAATAGAAGGACTGGGTCTAAGCCTTGTACTCTTAAATGAGTTGTACAGTCACAATGCCTCTCTAAGAGTAACAAAATTAATTTTAAATTTTGTGTCAATGTACAAAAATTTATACCAATGACAACCTTAAACCTGTATCAATGTATAAATTCTGTACCAATGCAAGGAAATATAACTTCAATTCTGCATCAAAATGTAAAGATTTCTACCGATGTAAGATTATGGCTATGAGCCAGGCGTGGTGGCGCACGCCTTTAATCCCAGCACTTGGGAGGCAGAGGCAGGCCTGGTCTACAAAGTGAGTTCCAGGACAGCCAGGGCTACACAGAGAAACCCTGTCTCGAAAAAACAAAAAACAAAAAAACAGAAAAACAAACAAACAAAAAGATTATGGCTATAAAATGTTTTGTTTAAGAGTACATTTAGTAATCCATTGCCATTTATCTAATTTCTTATCACATTACTCTCTCTCTCTCTCTCTCTCTCAGCCCCCTTCCTTTGACCTAAGGAAGAAAGGATAGAGAAGAGGAAACGAAAGATAGAAACCCCTGAGTTTAAGCTCTCTATTTAGTTTCCTTCCAGCCCAACATTATGATCATCTCCAAATTATCCCTTAAAATGACGACCTATGGATAATTTATAAAATAACCCTAACCAGACACCCAAACCCGAGGTACTGGGCTGACGACCTTCCATGGCTTTTTCCTGTTGAATACAGGTGATGATTTTTTTTTTTTAAGGGGTGGGAGGGGTGGGAAAATTGGAAAAACTGGTTAGACTTAAGAAAGCTAGCCTGAGCATTTGTTACCCAGTTGTATGTTCAGGAAGTTTAGGGCTCGACGGAGGTTTTGGCTGACTCCGTCTGAAAGGCTGGGTGACCCGAGGTCATCAGAAATCGGCAGCTATTCCTGAAGCTGTTCTGGGAGAAGTCTCTGGAAACAGCTTCAGGTGATGCAGGATGTGGCAGGGAGCTGGAACAGCAGGCATCCCAGCATCCCCGAGGGCGAATCTCGTCAGAGCTGCATCTTGGTGTCTCATTCTGCAATATATGAATCTTACAACCAAATTTTTAGTTCTATAAAGGTATTTGTATGAATTGTGTGAGGTGCACAGACCAGTTAAGGATGAATTTTGCTCCTTGTTTGAACAGGTGAGAGGCAACTGTATTTTTTTATGAGTTAATCTGATCAATAACCAATGTAGTAAATCTTCACTCATGCCATGTGAAAGATGGCAGGATGCATTTTAAGGATTCTGCAGCCAACAAGATCTACTAGCTAGTTTTAGCTGAAGATTTGGCTAGAGACATTTTTATGTCTAAACCAGTTTCGGTGCTGTTCCCATGTGGAGGGATCTGCATACCCTGTTACCTGTCCTGTTGGAATCCTAAAAGTCCCGCCCCTATCTGCCCTGCCCAGCCATTGGCTGCTGGTAACTTTATTTACCAATCAGAACCAACTTGGGGGGCAGGGTCCTCCAGTGTGTTACAAGCAGACGTACAGATTCTCACATAAACAATTTTGGGGACCCAAATTAACATAATAGAAGCAGCATTAGGCCAAACCCACTACAGGAATGCCTTGGTTGTTTTATTCATGTGTAATGGCCTCTGTGTGTGTCGTATATAGCCGGCATTATGACTAGGTAGTTCCCGCCGTTCTACCTTTCCGGTGCTCTTACCACAAAGGGTATTGGATGTTGTTTCAGGCCTTTTCTACATCTGTTGAAATGGCTCTCGTGATGTGTCTGTTCTTCTGTTCTGTGTGCTATGTTTCTTGAGCTTGAGTGTGTCCAGCCTGCTTCTAGTGGTGATGCTCTTTTTTTTTTTTTTTTTTTNACTTTGTAGACCAGGCTGGCCTCGAACTCAGAAATCTGCCTGCCTCTGCCTCCCAAGTGCTGGGATTAAAGGCGTGCGCCACCACGCCCGGCTGGTGGTGATGCTCTTAACGACCCACTTTAACCTTCATGTGTATGAGATGAGACTGAAATCTGGACCAAGGCGGTGTTAATGATCAGCTTCTGAGACTGTGGCGTCCAGACACTGACACAGCACAGGAGCCTTAAGTCAGAATTGAAATCTGGTATATGAGAGAAGAACTGAAGAATTGGGTGAATAGTTCTTTACCTGAGCAGGAAGCACATGAGAGCCAGCATGAAGTTTTGTAGATACACTGGGTTGTTTTTTTTTTCCTCCTTAGAAAACATTTTTTTCTGCGCTGGGGAGAGCAAACCCAAAGCCCCTCTCTATGCTAGGCGAGTGTTCTACAAGTGAACATCAGCCCCAGCCCAACCCGCTAAGGGCTGGGTATCTGAATCTCTTCTTTCTGTGTATTGGCTTCAATCCTTTGAAAACACTTCAAAACCCAATATGCTATCGTGTGTACGGACGCTCATACTTTATTCATGAAAGCCTAAGTCCGTGGGAAGTGCCGGGGAACGTGAGAAGCTTTTAGGGAGTCTGTGAATTCAAGATCTGAGGAAGAGACATGGCTGGGGCAGACACCTCGGTGCCAAGGGGCAGGTTTGTGTCCAGTGCTCCATTCGTATAGACGGCAGGTGTTTCTCAAATACACTCTTGTGCGTGATAGGACCGGAGGCCTCGGGGATGAATCCTACTGTCTGCAGTTTCTACGGCACCTGATGAGATCGAGGGAGACAGGCAGTGGAGATTATAAGGGTGAAGCTGACCACCAAGTTCATTCAAGCTCACAAGATGTTACCCTGAGCCCAGTGCATGTAGCTGCAGAAGTTGGTGTTTGTCCTCCCTCACACCCCTCTTAATCGCCCTCCTTTCAAACAAATATGTATCAATAATTCTCATGGGGATGTGGTTTTTTGGGGGTGGGGGTGGGGGCAGGGATACAGTAAGATCAACTAGGGCCGCCTCTGTGACCATGAATTAGGAGCTAGCTGTGGGAGTCTGTAGGACCCCTTGGTGGGGTCTGGTATTGCTTCAGGTTCAGTCTTCTCTTGTTATGGCCCCTGTTCTTCTTTTATGTAGGGGAAAAGTTTGCTCACTGTCACAGGGTTTTGGGTATATGTAACCTAATGTCTGCTAGTACCAGGAAGAGTTTCTTCTGTATATCAAGGCTTTGGACTAGACTGTTGAAGTGTTGGGATGAAAAACTATAAGAATTTGGGATGGAGTGATGAGCACTTACTGCTCTTGCGAAGGACCGAAGTTCGAATCCCAGCACATGCAGAGTGGCTTGCAATGAACAGGGACTCCAGTTCCAGGGGATCCTACACCCTCTTCTGGCTTTCTCAGGGACTACACATACATGGTACACACATGGCAGAGGATGTACATACATGCAGGTACAAGCACCCATACCCATTAAATAAAAATAAATCTTTAAAGATCAAGCCATGAGAACCCCTAACAGTGAACTGAATCCATTTCATATCAGGAGATGGCTAGGAACTTACAACTGCCAGCTGAGTAAGGTTATAGCAAGAATCTGACGTTCCCATCACAAGTTTGTGAATTTGAACCTTTGTTCCCAGCTAGAGGTGTTACCTGGGCACCTTTGGGACTGTGACCTAGATAACAGATGGAGGCTTGGGGGTTATGTCTTGAGCATAATAGCTGCTTCTGGTCCCAGCCTGAGCACTCTGAATCCTGTGCACAAAGCCAGGAGCAAACCATGAACTCTGATGGCCACTTTAGCCTCCATGTCTTCCCCACCATGAGACTCTATCTCCTCCTTAAGTTGCTTCAGTCAAGGATTCTGTCACAGCGATGAGGAAAGTAGCTGATGCAAATGGACATGTACTACTAACGGTGGTTGGTGCTTGTTCAGTGACATCTCCAGCTTACCCTTTAGTATGAGACATATACGTATATGCATACATATACATACATATGCACACATACATATATACATATATATGTATATACATATATGCATATATATCTATGTATATGCATAGATATGCATCATATACATATATACATACACATGCACATGCATATATATACACACACATATATAACATATATGTGTCTATATGTGTGTGTGTGTGTGTGTGTGTGTATGTGTGTGTCAGGTAGACAGCTAATATACTTGTGTGTGTGTGTGTGTGTGTGTGTGTGTGTATACCACATATACCCAGTGTGTCAGCTGTCTACCTAACAGATAAATAAAACTAGTTTAGCTAATGGTGGTAGGAGTATATGGTGGAGGAGGGCCTCCCACAGGAAGCAGATGGTGTGGTAAGAAGAGACCAAGAGTAATATACAAGGATCCACCCTCATTGACCTTCCTACAGCCAAGCCCCACTTCCCAAAGTCTTTAGAGCCTCTCAAAAGAATAGCACAGCTGGATACCTGGGCTTTAGCCTATGATCCAGTGAGGGAGATTCCATACACCAGCCACAGCACATGACTTAAAATATGCAGGAGGCAGGACATGAAACATTCATTTGGCACTTTAATAATTAAGCTGAATTTTGTCACCAAGTAATAAATGCCATTAAAGGAATGAAATATGCATCAGTTGGTTAATCATGCACCTAGAACATTATACAGCTCGATTGCCTGGGAATAGTCCTTAAAGAGGCAGTCAAGAGAGTAGCTTAATCATCGTAGTTGGGATAAATATTCAAAACCAATGAAACATGTTTCTTAGAATGTGTTATAATATGCTTACATTATTAATAGTTTTCTGCTTTTTTCCCTACAACTTCCCCTTTAGGAAACTCATTTTAGTCTGGTTAGTTTATGACCCTCATTTCTATTAATTCCTCTTTTTGTTGAGATTTTAAAAATTAAAGTATTATCATATCATTTATCTCCTCCCTCCAATTCCACTGACTCCTCAAATTCATGGCCTCCTTTTTAAAATTATTACTATTACATATATAGTTATATGTGTACATAAATATATAAATGTAATCTGCTGAGCCCAACAAGTGCTACTTGTCTATGTATGACTTAAGGTTTACCACTTAATGGTCAGGGTTCACCCTTGGGAGAGTCTCTGTCTGTCTGTCTGTCTGTCTGTCTGTCTGTCTGTCTGTCTGTCTGTCTCTCTCTCTCTCTCTCTCTCTCTCTCTCTCTCTCCAGTCATGAGTTGTCTGCAGTTCTTTCTCCACGGGCAGGACCCCGTGAGATTGCCCCCTCTTCTGTGTTACCTTCTCTTTTGGTGACATCACTGTTCGGATCTTGTTGAGGCAGCCATACTGTTGAGGTATCATGGCACTAGCTTCCCTTCCATTTCTAGGAGACAAAGTCTCAGGTCAGACTCCCTGGTCCTCTGGCTCCTATAGTCTTTCCACCACCGCCTGCATAATTTATTCCTCTTGGTAAAATTTAGTCTTAGCCTTCCCAGTAAGTGAAGAATTGAGAAGACCACTAAGTATGGATGGGAACCCCCAAGTTTCAACCTGATGTCAGTTGACAGGGCTCCCCTCCATCCTCTTTGAGGGTGATGAGAGTGAATATCTCATCCATGTATTCCTACTTTTCTCAGTGCCCAGATCCTACAAGAATCTGTCTTTAGTGTAGACTTTTCTGATCCGAGCCTGAATGTCCTGTTCTGTTCTGCTCTAACAAAATACCACAAGCTAGAGATTTTAAAGAGCAGCAACGCATCTCGTGGATCCCAGAAAGTCCAAGATTCGGCAGCCTGCCCTTGGGCTGTCTGGTGCTGACCCATCTTCCATGGTAGAGATACACATCCTTACACTGCAGATCATGGAAGGGTAAACTCGCTGAGGCTGCATGACGCCTGTTTTATAATGTTCTTAACTCCATTCACAGAGAGAGGAAGGGGAAGGGGGAAAGAGAGAGAAGTGGGGGAGGCAGGCCTCATGGCCAATCCTCTCACGAGCCTCCTCACACCGGCAGACATGGTGGACCAAGTAGCTCTTAGTGATGTCTCGCTGGTTGGGATGGATGAGGAGGGTGATGGGATCCAGGGATGCAGTTATCATCTTCCTTCTCAGGAGGGATGATGGATTTGCTTGCTGAGGATCATCCTTCTTTTGTGGCATGTACCAGCAGGAGACAGTTTGCCAAAGCAAACTGGCATGGATCCATTGTAACTTCCATGGACAGGACATAGAGCTGGATTATAGCTTACATGTGGGAACATCAGAATAAGATCCTTTTTATTGAGATAAACTTCAAGGGGCTGGAGAGATGGCTCAGAGGTTAAGAACGCTGACTGCTCTTCCAGAGGTCCTGAGTTCAATTCCCAGCAACCACATGGTGGCTCACAACCACCTGTAATGGGATCTGATGCCCTCTTCTGGTCTGGTGTGTCTGAGGACAGCTACAGTATACTCATAGACATAAAATAAATAATTCTTTTATATATATATTGTTTTTTATTTTATATATATATATTTTATATATATATATAAAATTCAAACACCCTAGATTTTACCCTTCAAAGTGTACATCCCAAATAGCTTTAGTATATTCACAAGGATATGAGACAAAAGCTCTAATTAATTTCCCTCAAAGATACTCCATGCCTGTCAGTAGCCATGCCCCATTACCTGCTTCTCCTAACACAACCTATTCTGGACATTTCAAATCAATGGAGCCATGTAGCATCTAGCCCTTTATATCTGGCTTCTTAGCTCACTGTAGTAACACATGGCAGGCTTTCATTCTTTCCTGTGGTAGCTGACTAACATTCCGTTGTCTAGATATACCATATTCTTACTGGACAGGTAACATTTTGAGAGGCCGATGGACTATCTCCCGGAGCACTGCTTTGCAATCCAACAGTAACATATGTTCATACTTATTATAGTTATTCCTGTGTGTATGGGTGTGTGCACACACATGCACGTGTGCTTGCTGATGTGTCAAGGTCAAAGGTTATTGTTGGGCAGCTCACTATATAGCTTTGTCCACCTTACCTTTGAGATACAGCTTTCCTACTGACCCGGAAGCTCGTGGGTCTGCTGGGGACAGCCAGCCTCCCAGATCCACATGTCACCCACACCTCATCCCCTTGCTGGGATCACACACACAAGCTACACTGGACTTGAGCTCAGTTTCGATTGCTTGTGCTGCAAGCATTTTACAGGCTAAGTCATAGCCCCAGTTTTACTAGATGGTAATGATGTCTTGCTGTAGGTTGGCCTTGCTGTTTCCCAGTGACTATTGGGTCCCGTTCTGTGTGACTGCTGGCTACTCACACGTCTCTGGAGAAGTGCCTGTTTAAAACCTGTGCTTGTTTTAAAATTAGGTTGAACGTCTGTCTGTTGCTGAGTTTATAAGTATATGTTACATATCCAAAACCTCCATCTGACATTTCCTCTAGTTCTGGAGGTTGTTTTCTCACCTTATTAATAGTGTACTTAAAACATACAAGGTTTTAAGTGTTAATTTTATTATGCCTAATTCATTTAATTTTTTTCTTCTTTGCCGTGTGGATGGCGTGTATGTCTGTGTGCGCATGCTCCCATGTAATGGGGGCTCACATGCATATCAAGGCCTGAGGTTAATGCTTGGATTCTGAGCCATCTCAATGCAAGGATGCTCAAGAGACATTCAGCTAGATAGACAGAGGAGTAATATGGGAGGGATATATGGATCATGGCCAAGATGGTGGGGCACATGGCTTTCAGCCTATTTGATAGAACTGTCACAGGGGTCAGCAGGGAGAATAGAGTTTTGTTTACATCACCCAGGGCTAAAGGGAAGGGCCTCTCCTGCCACCTGAAGCTTCACCTCTGAACGCCTCTGATTCTCTTTCTTTCTCTCCTCCTCCTCCTCCTCCTCCTCCTCCTCCTGCTCCTACTTCTTCGTTTTTTGGATTTTCAAGAGTCGGGCTTTCTCTGTGTAGCCCTGACTGTTTTGAAACTCCTTCTGTAGACCAGACTGGCCTCAAACTCATAAAGATCTGGCCTGCCTCTGCCACCCAAAAGCCAGGATTAAGGGTGTGTGCCATCACCTCCCAGCTGATCATTGATCCATATCTTATCTCAAAGCCAATACCGTTCCACGTGTGATTACCCCAGTGTAAGGTATAAGATGAGTCCCACCCTTGATATTCTCACTTTAAAAATTGTCTGGGGAGGCCGGGGAGATGGCTCAGTGGTTAGAGCACGGCTACTCTTGCAGGGGACCCGGGCTAGGTTCCCAGAACCCACATGGTAGTTCACAACCATCTGTAACCCCGGTTCCCAGGGATTCCCCCACTCTCTTCTGCTCTCCTCCAAGAGCACTGAATGCAGGCAAAACACCCATCCTCAAAAAGGGAAAATAAACAAGATCTCTTCAAATTTGTCTTGTCTAGATGTGATCTGTTATTCTTTTTTTTTTTAACTGAGATTTTGGAATCTGCTCATCAAGCTTTATGAAAAGTGGTTGGGTCTTAGTGAAAAAGCAATTAATATCGACAATATGTAGCCGGTAAAAGATTGCCCTCTACCATATACAAAAAGAATGGCGGTTAAATTCTAGTAGCAAGGTGGGAGGAAGCTATGCATGGCCACCTCAGGGAGGAAAAGGAAAACTTAAATATCGGTAACAACCTGAAAAACTTGTCTCAACTCTATAGCTTGTTAGAGACTTCAATCAGTCAGTAACCCACCCAGCTGCTGGCAAAATGGAAGACTGTGATGTCGTCTGCGTTCACTTGCCTCTTAGATGTGAGTCCTAACAAGCAGTTTGGAAAGCACATAGATGTTTCCAGCACATTCCCTCTGTCCAGCAGACTCCACAGTACTGAGACCGACACGGTCTTGTCTTCCTTTGGATTGGTGATCCATTTTGTTATTATTCCCACCTTTTGCCGTGGGAAATAGGTTGTTGTATTTTATTAAAGCAATTAACACTTCATCTTCTCTTCAGCCCTTCACCCTTGAAGGAATGATTGGATTTCCCTCAATGACACCCCCACACCTCCACACACCCACACACCCACTCACACACACCTTATTCTCCCATGTTCTTTAGGCATCTGATGTCAGTCGTCACAGACTTCCCAAGTGCCTTTGATGAGTGGATTCATTAAAATGACCAGCTGTAGAAATTAAAGTCAGCGTGCAAAGTAATAACACATCAGAGCACGCAGTGTACCAGACAGTAATGCATTTTCTTGGGCTAACTCCTACAAAAACTTAAAAAAATTTTTTTTTTTTATTTTCTGTGTGGGGTTTTATAGACATTGTATACATGTGCCACATATGTGCCTAGTACCCAAGAAGGCCATAAGAGGGCACCTGTTATCCTGGAACCAGAGTTGAGACTGACCATGGGGATCCTGGAATTGAACCCTGATCCTCTGCAAGAACACCAAATGTTTTTAAATGCTGAGACATCTCTCCAGAGCCCTGTGTCTACTTACAAATCTCCTGGCATTAACGCTTTCAATTCTCACAGTAGTCTACAAAGTCAATTTCCTTTTTTTTGTTGTTGTTGTTGTTTGTTTTGGTATTTTTGTTTTTGTTTTTGTTTTTGTTTTTGGTGGTGGTGGTAGTTTTTCAAGACAGGGTTTCTCTGTGTAGCCTTGGCTGCCCTGGGACTCCCTCTGTAAATTGGGCTGGCCTCAAACTCGGAGTTCTGCCTGCCTCTGCCTCCTGAGTGCTGGTGAAAGGCATGAGGCATCGCTACCACCGGACTAAAGGTGATTTTTCTTATCCCCCATCCCCCGCCCCTGTATAGATGAAGAAGCCAGGGCAAGGAAGTAGCAGGTGTAAAAAAAGTGACATCCTTGCCTTGGATGTCCCCTCCAAGTCTGCACCTGTCTGCTGTCTGCTGTCCTGTGGTGAGGTGAAAGATGGGTAAACTACCTACAAAGCTCAGGCCAGAGTGGGTGGGGCCTGGCAGAAAGCAGGTGGCTGTTTAGGACCCGTTCCAGCTCGCTGCCTGAATTCTCCAGCCCGTTCCCCTGGGTTGTGCTTGCAGCTTGTTTCTTTCTAGTTGTTTTTCACTCTTCCCAAGCAAGGGCTTGATGCTGTCGGCACGTTGTCAAGTCCTCAGGCATCCATAGACTTCAATGGCTTCTCCCAAGTTCAGAGCGTTCTTCCCTCCCTGAATAATACATCTTCAATTACTGGCCAACTGATGCCAGTTCTCAAAGAGTGGACCCACTTGTTGTCAGCTTAAGTTTTTATATTTTTATTCTTTTTTTTTAAAAAAAGATTTGTTTATTATATGTAAGTGCACTGTAGCTGTCTTCAGACACATCAGAAGAGGGCATCCGATTCCATTATCGATGGTGCTGAGCCACCATGGGGTTGCTGGGATTTGAACTCAGGACCACCTGGAAGAGCAGTCAGTGTTCTTAACCACTGAGCCATCTCTCCAGCCCATATTTTTATTCTTTTAGAAGTGCTATAGGCCTGCACTAAGAGGGAAATCAATAGCTTCCTGACACACAGGGCAATTTCTTCCCATCCCAGAGGACAGCCAGGTCTCTCAATTGAAATGTTCACTGAATAAATTGCACAGATCAAGGGTATGGTAACAGGACTTTGAACTCTGCAAATGCCATAAAAAATAATTCTGGGCTTAAGAAATTTTTAATAAATTGTTAAATAAGGAACTTGTGGACTCAATGTCGTTTCTACCGCACATGTATCATTGAATAGATTATTATCATGGCGGCAGCAGATGACACATCCGCTAGTTCCCCTGTCATATATCCCCATGGCTGAGCCCTCTCACCTCTGAAACTCTCTCACAAACACTTAGAAGCTCGCTGATCACAGGAGCTGAGCTCATTGATGGATAGCTATTGAATTTCGGGCCCTCACCCCCTCACCCTTGCAGACTCAAGACGCCGCGTTTCCTCGGTGGGTTTGGATAGACACCTTGCATGCCGCTTCATCCAACACCCAGCTGCGTAGACCCTGTTCCGTGGAATGCTGGTGCTGCTTCTGGGCTTGCAGAGCTCCAGCCCGTTCTCTTTGCTGCGGTTAGAACTATTTCAAGCTGTGCACAGTGACCGCAGAGAACTGTGTAACACCAGCTGCCTCAAGCAGGAACGAGGTCTTTATTTGTTATTCTTAAAGCGCCTTCCCTCCCAGAACAACACAAGTCTCACCGATTCTAAGGAGACTTTCCCCGGGGAGAAAAGCAACAATCTTACCCTCCCAACAGTCGAATGACATCTCCAAATACTGTGAGCATCAATGCCATTTGGATAATGCTATCGCTCTTATGCAGGCCTGATAGATGTAAAAGAGAGGACTCTCCTTTCAAAACAATGGAAACGCATTTGATCCCTCACTGCAAGGCCGTGTGGTTCTTCCGGCTGACACCGCTGCTTTTGCACAGGTCTTGGTTCTGATCCTGCATGTGGATGGGTTTGTTCTAAACAAGTGTTAGTCTGGGTACAGTCAACCCTGCCTGATTCGCAGAGGCGAGGCCCCCAGCTCCCACCAGCAGGCCGCTTGGAAGACCTGCCTCTTAACAGGAAACGTTATTGCTGCCTTTAACAGGCCACATACACAAACCTCCCAAACGCTGGAGGAGAAGACGCAGAAGAAAAGTTTGGGCCACACTTTTTTATGCTGAACTCTGACACAAGCTGATCTTCCAGTTTCCCCGCCTCCTCAGAAAGCCGTTGTTTGTAACAAGCTGTCCTAAGGGCAGAGAGACTATGTCTAAATGGAGTAGCAAACTATATTTACCCATCCATTTCTTCTGCCTTTTAAATAAAGAAAGCCGGAGCTGGACAGATAGCTCAGCGGTTAAGAGCACCGGCTGCTTCTCTAGAAGACCCAGGTTTAACACCCACGTGGCAGCCCACACAGCCATCTATGTTGGTTATCTCAGGGGGATCCTGTGTCCTCTCCTGGTGTCTGTGGCTACTGCATACGGGTGGGATGTATGAAGCAGATAAAGCACCCATAAAATAAAATAAAGCATTTCCAATGAAAATAAATAAAATAGCAATGCCAAGATCTCTCAGCTCTTTCGACCAAGTGCTTCTGTAAGTCTCAAAGATGCGCGCGCGCGCACGTGTCTCAGCTCCCCAAGCCTCTGCTTCTGGAGATGAAATGAGCTGGATTTCTCACATCTTGGGGACCGTTTTCCTAGGCCAGTGAGATAGGTCTGTAGCAGCCATCACTGGATGCCAATAGGTTCTACATCTGTGGATTAACCAACTGCAGAGCAAAACTGCTCAGATTTTAAAAAATGTATCTGTATTAAGGGTCATTCTCTCTCTCTCTCTCTCTCTCTCTCTCTCTCTCTCTCTCTCTTTCAGATTTATTTAATGTATATGAGTACACTGTAGCTATCTTCAGACTCAGGGTGGTTGTGAGCCACTATGTGGTTGCTGGGATTTGAACTCAGGACCTTTGGTAGAGCAGTCAGTGCTCTTAACTGCTGAGCCATCTCTCCAGCCCCCAAGAGTCATTCTCAATTGCTATAACTCTCTGCATAGCACTTACATTGTAATATTAGTATAAAACTCTGGACATTAAAGTACTTGGAGCTTCTGTGAGATCTGTGTAAACACCAAGCCATTTTACATACAGAACTTCATCTCATCTGTCTTCCTGTTTTAACATCCACAAGAGGTCTAGAAACCATAGATTGTGGTTCCGGGCTCTCCCTCTCCTCTTGGGGCATCTGGACACTGCCCTTACACTGGCTTGGAGAGGACTGGACAAAGTCAGGAGTGGCTGGGATCCAAGTTCTACTTCTTAGGAAGTCTTATGCTGCTGGCCGCTAGACCAGGAGGGGTGAAACAGAGTCTGGGAGGAAAGGGGTTCACAGGACTCCATCCATCCAGGAATGCCAGAAGAGCGTGACAGCGCTTAGAAACGGAGTAAAGAGGTTTGGAGTCACCCGTGCTGCCAATATTGAGGGCCACGCTCTGATGGGAGCCTCTGCAAGCAACAGGAGCCTAGTCAGGCAGACAGGTCCAGTGACGAGTGTTTTGGGGAGAGAGTCTTCTCCCAAGTGTTACAGCTCAGTAAAAACAGCCAGTCTTAGCCGGGTGTGGTGGCGCAGGCCTTTAGTCCCAGCACTCGGGAGGCAGAGGCAGGCAGATTTCTGAGTTCGAGGCCAGCCTGGTCTACAAAGTGAGTTCCAGGACAGCCAGGGCTACCCAGAGAAACCCTGTCTCGAAAAAACCAAAAATAAAAAATAAAATTAAAAATTAAAAATTAAAAAACCAGCCAGTCTTAAGTGATGCTCGATGAAATGGCTTGTGTGTGTGTGTGTTCTTTATTCCCTGTGCATGGGGACTATATGAACATTGGAGAGTGGGATGGGATTTGGGGGTGCATACATTCTATTGGCTGAGGCTGAGTTGCTGGTGATGCTCTATTTGCATGGGGAAGACTTCCAGGTGCAGGTTGCAGGCTAAGTGACTGGTTACCAGTGGCCATCTGGTTGGGGGGTCTTTGGATTATGGGCTCCGCGGCAGGCCTGGAAACAGGGAGGGAGTGCCACTCCTGGTGATGTCCGGTGAGATTTAAGTCTCAAGTTTTAAGATTTCCAGGGCTTAAAAGTGCTCCCCTTCGCCAGTTCCATTCTGGTTCCTCTGGTGGCATGGTCCACGTGTCCCACAACGGATGACTGTGTTTTTATTCTCAATTCTCCTCAGTCACTCACAAAAAGAACATTGCCCACCCCATGATCGACCCAACTGGTCCTTAAAACAGCATACAGTTATCCATGCACGTAAGCAATGTGTGTGCACGCACATGTGAGTACAGTCTGTGTCACTCCCCTCCTTGCTGAGGGTCTGAATGACAGACATTTAGGTCCTTGACTAGGGAAGGTCTTTCCACATCTATTTCCAGGCGATTGCTTTTCAGGGTCACATACTGAAAGGCGAGTTCTAACACAAACGGTAGCCTTAGGATTGGCTGGCAAGCCTGAACGGTGAGAGGGTCCATCCATTTTTCATGTCATTGTAATTAATGCGCTGTCTGCCTCCCACAGGCTCAACCTTTGGCAACGAAGAGCAGGCTCCTCTGAAGCAGGCTTTACCTTCTAAGGACACACCCAAGGGAGCTGGCCGGGCGGCCTCTGCATCTTCCTCCAATGCAACAACACCACGCAGGAGTTTACTTCCAGCACCAAAATCCACTTCCACACCAGCTGGTAAGACCTTCTGCCTTCTAGGAGCGCCACAGTGCAGTAGCCTTTGTGCGTAAATATGAAGTCTTCGAAAGTCCCTGTGTACAACGAGGATGAGAGACGCGTTTTAAATGGTATTTAGAGTTAACGCTGATACATCTGCTTTTGCGATGCTTCAGCATATTCATGTGTTTAAAACTGTCACAAAAACCTCTTCTCCACCTGTCTGGAAAACCTCTGAATGACCACCTTTTGGTTCAGAAAGTAAGAACCAAGCTGTCCTTTTAAAGAAGGCCGGCATTTGGTTTTTGCTCTTAGAATCCTTTGAAGGGCTTTGGGGCAAGCTCAGCTGGGGCCTCAGAACTCAGAGCTCAATGCCCCAGCAACGGCTCCAGAGCCATGGTTGTACAACGATTATCTCTACTTAAGCAGCACTGACAACACGTGCTCACACGCACAACTCTCCATGCCCACACACGTGCAGACATTCCAAAGAAGGCACTCGTGCCCAGACACTGCCCAGGTGGCCCAAGTGTGGCTTCCATCTTGCTTCCTCTTCCACATCTCACATAAGGGTCCTGTTCACCTCCAACGGGGTCTGTGGATATGTTCTTAGTTTTCTGTTGTCTGCACTGTGAAAGATGGAGCGGATGCTGAACCCAGGAGTCAGAGAGGGGAGGTAGGAGTCAGTCATGTGATGACGGTGAGGGGAATCTCTCGGCTCTGACTGACTAGCAACCAGGTGCTTCTGTATTTATAAAAGTTTCTCGGGCTGGAGAGATGGCTCAGTGGTTAAGAGCACTGACTGCTCTTACAGAGGTCCTGAGTTCAAGTCCCAGCACCCACATGTTGGCTCACAACCATCTGTAATGGGATCTGATGCCCACTTCTGGTGTGTCCCAAGACAGTGACAGTGTACTCATATAAGTAAAAACTAAAAAAATCTTTAAAAAAAAAAAAAGTTTCTCAGGGGCTGGTGAGATGGCTTAGTGGGTAAGAGCACCCGACTGCTCTTCAGAAGGTCCAGAGTTCAAATCCCAGCAACCACATGNTGGCTCACAACCATCCGTAACAAGATCTGACGCCCTCTTCTGGAGTGTCTGAAGACAGCTACAGTGTACTTACATATGATAAATAAATAAATCTTTAAAAAAAAAAAAGTTTCTCAAAACACAGACAGACGAATAATTACCCCAGAAGCACAGATCATGTGTTTGATTTTTCTCATTACATGCCCAGGGTTACAAGTTCAGTCCCAACTAGAAAAATACAAGCAGAACAGATTTTATTCTTATTATCAGCCCTATCACTCCAATTTAAGGGCTCTAAAGAATGTCTCCTCCAAAGCAAACATGTTTATTATTATATGCCAGCCTGCTTCTAGGCTGGCAGTGTTTGCAGTTTGAAAGCACTCCAGACAAACAGAAAAATATCCGAGCCAGTCTTTTTATGGATAGCAAATACTTATACCTGACTTCTTTACAGTAAGTTTTACCGTCTCCACAATAAAGGAGGGAAAGTTTGATTTTAGTTAATCTACCTCAATGACTGAGTTCTATTCCTCCAGAGGTGTACCCTGTATGACCCCCCCCCCATCTTTAAACTACATTTTCAGAGAGCTCTAGTCATATTGTTCAGAGAGGCCTTGAATCTGTACCCTTTCCTCCTGGCTAGTCAGGCTTTGGCAATTGTCTCTGTTTACCCTGCGTCCATTATACGGCTTGAGTTTGCTCAAGGGCAGATAGCCGGAGGAGACTCCTGGAGTAGTGGCCTCATCTAAACTATGTGCTGATGGGAACGCAATGATCTCCAGGGCGTAAGGAAGACTTCCAAATAGTGACCAGATAAAGTTAACTTTAGGATTTTCTTAAAAAGACTCAAGACATAATTTTCTCAGGAAAAGACATAAAAATGAGGACTGGAGAGATGGCTCAGTGGTTAGGAGCACCAACTACTCTTCTGAAAGTCCTGAGCTCAGGTCCCAGCAACCACATGGTGGCTCACAACCATCCGTGATGGGATCTGATGCCCTCTTCTGGGATGTCTGAAGATAGCTACAGTGTACTTATATATAATAAATAAATAAATCTTTAAAAAGAAAAGACATAAAATGAACCATAATGCAGAAAGTCCCCAGGAACGCAGCACACAGAGACCAAGACCCAAAAGTGAGAGATAGAAAGGCAGCGGTCGCAGCATTCGGCTCAGCTCTGGGGAACTGTGCCCAGCAGCTGCGCTGGCTCTCTGACTCTCGCCGTTTCCAGTGGATGTGGCTGTGTTACAGGGAGCAAGCTGGAACACAGCATCCTCTGTGCCTCGGCTTCAGTTCCTGCCTCCATGTCGCTGCCTTGAGCCCCTGCCCTGACTTCTCTTCATGATGGACTACAAGCTGTAAGGTGACAGGAACCCCTCCCTCCCAAGTTGCTTTTGATCACAATGTTTTGTCAACAGCAATAGAAAGCAAACTAAGATACTGCATATCTCAAGCCAGGCGTGGTGGCGCACGCCTTTAATCCCAGCACTCGGGAGGCAGAGGCAGGC
>NC_034612.1:38291069-38310654 GCF_900095145.1 Mus pahari
GGGAGGCAGAGGCAGGCGGATTTCTGAGTTCGAGGCCAGCCTGGTCTACAAAGTGAGTTCCAGGACAACCAGGGCTACACAGAGAAACCCTGTCTTGAAAAACCAAAAAAAAAAAAAAAAAAAAAGGAAAGAATACTGCATATCTCTTTATCTGAATATTGAAAATTTGGAATGCTGCAAAAAGCTGAAGTTGTTTGAACATGAATACTATGGCACACACACCTGCCCTCACTTGACAGGTTCACATACGGACGCACTAAAACCTGTTATGGAAAAATTACCTCAAGACTACATGCATTCGGTATGCGGCATACATATGTTAACATTGTGTTTAGACTTGGGTGTCATCTCCAATATACTTCCGTATGTTTGTTTTGCTTTGTCAAAGTCCATCCCCTTTGAAACCTTTGGTCCACTTGGACGGGTGTGACGTGCTATGTCAAAGTCATTTTAATTTGTATCCCCCTGACTGCATATAGATGAAGCCACATGCGCTGTGCTACAGCAGCACCTCAGTTAGGGGATTCTACCCTGCTGTCTTAGGGTTTCTATTCCTGCACAAACATCATGACCAAGAAGCAGTTGGGGAGGAAAGGGTTTATTCAGCTTACACTTCCACATTGCTGTTCATCACCAAAGGAAGTCAGGACTGGAACTCAAGAAGGTCAGGAAGTAGGAGCTGATGCAGAGGCCATGAAGGGACGTTCTTTACTGGCTTGCTTCCCCTGGCTTGCTCAGCCTGATTTCTTATAGAACCAAGACTACCAGCCCAGAGCTGGCACCACCCACAAGGGAACCTCCCCCCTTGATCACTAATTGAGAAAATGCCTTACAGCTGGAACTCCCGGAGGCATTTGCCCAACTGAGAAGCTCCTTTCTCTGTGATAACTCCAGCTGTGTCAAGTTGACACAAAACTAGCCAGTACACCTGCCTTTGATTATTCTGTTCCTGGATAAAAGACACATAACTGTTATTATTATAATATGCCTCAATCAGCACTAGAGCTGGACAGATATCTATCCTCTATGCTATTAGAATCTATTTCCCCATTAACAACCCCAAAATCTAAACTGCCATGTTCCATCTGGGCAGCTCTTAACTCCAATTGGCCAGCCCTTGTGGCTGTGCTTTTATGACTCACCTAACCCATAGTGTCTTCCTTCTCTCCTCCTTCTCCCTCTCCTCGTGGTTCTCCTCCAAGTCCAAGCCCAAGAGCCCCAAGCTCAGTTCTGCCCGGCTGTAGGCTGTAGGTATCTTTATTCACCAATCAGGGATGACCTGGGGGCCAAGGTCACATAGTTGTCATAGACCCACTTGCTGATACTCTCATCCTTGGGGGCAACCAATCCTTGGGGACCAGTGTTTAGCATTATAGTAGTACATAGCAGAGGACCAGACCTCAACATTTAAGTTGCATTGTTTGGGTGAGCATAAGGTATGTGTTAAATACAATGTCTCTACAGTTTGGCACCATAACTGGTTCATTGTAGGCACTTAACAGCTGTTAGTTACTGGTTGAATGAACCAATAAAAGGGTACACACTGTATGGAATTCAAACCATTCCATCCCACTGTATTCAACGCTTGGCCTTATTCAAACTAGAAGGCAATTAGGCAAACCTGTGGTGGTTGTTGTAGTTTTACAGTGGCTGTGAGCTACCACGTAGGTGCTAGGAATTGAACCTGGGTCTTCAGGGAGAGCAGCTGGTACTCTTTAATGTCTGAGACAACTGTCTTGCTCCAAGCTTATAGCTGTTGCATCCACCCTATAGATAAAGATTTCTCAAACTTCTGTGCACCACAGCCATCACTGTGCATAGAACAACGCAATCACTGGGCCCTGGCCCCGGAATCCATGCTTTAATAGCTTTGGTGTGGGGCCTGCCTGAGAATCTGTATTCTTCTGGAGCTCTGCCTTTGTAAGCTACTCACGATAGAAAGATGGGCAGGGGGTGTGGACAGGAAGGTCCTTAGGGAAAAAAAACGGAAGTGGGTTTTGATCATAAGGAAGGGTGATCCACTCTAGTTATAAGAAGAAGAAAAAAAAATACAGTAAACCTAGAAGGGACTGAATTATCAGACATTTGACACAAAAATTCGCACAAGTGATTCGTGCTGTAGAGCAGCAGCAGCCATCCTCGGGTATCTCTGGGAGACATAGACAATATTCCACTGCTCTACAGAGGACGTAGACAGCAGCCTACAAAACCATAAATATGCACTTACTGTTTGCTGTCCCAGTCTTGGCTCTAGGAATCGTCCCCAGTGTAGATTAATCAAAATCCAGCGCATGAGGGGATTCATTGCATTAACGTTTAAAGTCACAGAAGACTAAAAACACCCCAACTGCCTGTTCATAGTGGACTGGATGGATGCGCTCCCAGGATGCATTGCAGTATGGCTGTCTTAGCTAGGGAGTCGTTGCTGTGAAGAGATACCATGTCCAAATCAGTTCTTATAAAGGCAAACAGAAGAGACTGGCTTCTAAAGGCAGGCAGGAAGACGGTCTCCCTTCCACATTGGGCAGAGCCTAAGCATAGGAGCCTCAAAACCCACCCCCATAGTAACACACTTCCTCTAACAAGGCCACACCTCCTCCAAGGCCACACCTCCTCCAACAAAACCACACCTCCTAATGGTGTCATTTCCTATGGGTCAAGCATATTCAAACCAGCACATTGGCTGTCCTAAGAGGGGGGATTTTCTCTAGACAGGGCTGTGTTATACTATTTGTGTCCTTATATTAAGAAAAGAAATCAAAAGATAATCTGTAAATTTTAAAGAGATTATCCATAGGGTGAAAGAAGAATTTAGGAAGAGAGATTAGAGATTAAAGCCAATGACTCTTGTTTTCTATGCTTGACTTCAAAGTCATCTACATATTGAGCAGAGCTAGACACAGATGCTCGAAGAGCAGAGCTGGACAATCCGAAGTGAAATTCAACAGGTGACAATACCTATAGAAGCCAGGCATGTGGGTTGACAACTTTATCCCAGCACTCATGAGGGAGAGGCAGATGAGCCTTTGTGAGTTCAAAGCCAGCAGAGCCTACACAGCAAGTTCCAGGCCAGCCTGTGAAAACTACTGAGGCCCTGTCTCAATCAATCACTGAATCAATAAATATACAAGTAAATACATAAATTGTGGAGCCTGACGTGGCATTGTGGCAGAACCACAGAAATGAACTTTTCCACGGGACTTCAATCAAGTGATCTGGCATGCCTCCCTTCTTGGATAGTCCCTACATTCAAGAAGACTCCAACAGGGATGTCCTGACCTCTTGTCAGGAATCTGTCCTGTTGGTGGTGGTGCTACATCCTGACTCTGCATGTTCTGATAGTCTTGAGTCTTCGTGCCAAGGGACAAGGTGGCATAAGGGCATTATGGGTCACACGTGGAAAGTTATAAGTAAGTAAAGCAATAGTAGTGATCTCAGGTTGTATGAAAGAATATTTGCTATTTAAAATAGACAAGAGCGAGGTCAGGAGGTAGCTCAGTTGGTGAGTTGCTCACCATACATGCATGGCAACCTAAGTTTGATCCCTAGAAAGTGTCTAAAAAACAAACCAAACCAAACCTGAACACGGTGATGCATGCTTCTAATCCCAGCACTGGGGGGGGTGGGGGGTGGGGGAAGATGGGCAGTTTTGGTGGCCAGCCAGCTGATGTGTGAGTTCAGGGCCCAGGAGAGATACTGCCTCAAATAGAAGGTGGATTGCATCCTAAAGAAAGAAACTTGGTGTTGACCTCTAGACTCCATATGCATGTACACCACACACACACACACACACACACACACACACACACACACACACATACACACACACTGGGAGTCTCAGAATAAATACATGGTTCCAGGCTTGTGTAGACCCCAGGACAGTGAAGTAGGATATGTTCATGGATAGATGTGTAGACAGGGTAATTGCTTTAATGGACACAAAGTTAGATGACGTGGAATATTTCAGCTTTTGAAAGAAGGGGAACAGGCAATGTATGTATGGAGCCTTTTTTCTTCTTTTCTTTTCTTTTCTTTTTTTTTCTTTTTTTCTTTTTTTTTTTTTTTTTTTTTTTTTTTTTTTNGGGTAATTGCTTTAATGGACACAAAGTTAGATGACGTGGAATATTTCAGCTTTTGAAAGAAGGGGAACAGGCAATGTATGTATGGAGCCTTTTTTTTTTTTTTTTTTTTTTTTTTTTTTTTTTTTTTTTTTTTTTTTTTTTTTTTTTTTTTTTTTGTATTTCTGCTACTTAGGAGATTTTAAGTGCCATTTCTTTTCCTCTACATACAGCCTGTTCCCTCTCTGCGCTAACATGTCTTCCCTTCAGGTCTTAACACTGTGTGACCTCTTCAGGGACTTTCCCTTTAATATCTCTTGTCACCCGGATTATTATCTAAGAATTCCTATACCTGCCATGTCTATGACTCTTCTTTTGATAACTAACCTGGAACTTTCTAGGCTGGACTTGAACTCATGAAGATCTGGCCTATCAAGCACTGGGGTTAAAAGTAGGCACTGCCCTGCCCAGACATGCTTGCTTTTCTTTATCCCAAATCCTTTGCAGGGCTAATAAGGATTTGCCATTGAATGAGGGAGCCTCCTGACTCCCTGCTGAATCTCCCCTAAGGACTCTGGGACAAGGAGATGGTGAGCTAAGAAGTTACTGGAGACTTCCAGTGAGTGTTCAGCAAGGAGCACCAGCTCCCCAGACTGCCCAGGAGGCATCCCTCGCCCTTCCCCATAGTTCAGGGTCAACAGGAGCTGAGCCTCTCCAGCTCTCTAGCTCAGTGAGGAAGTATGCTTTTTATAAAACCAATAAAAACAAATCACAAAACAGAGACCCACAGGGCATGTGACACAGCCCGCACCTCCACCGTTCCCTCTATACTCCCTTCTTCACAACTGGTGACAG
Organism: Mus pahari; assembly: GCF_900095145.1. NCBI lineage: Eukaryota > Metazoa > Chordata > Mammalia > Rodentia > Muridae > Mus > Mus pahari. The sequence goes on from NC_034612.1 coordinate 38,295,983, forward strand.
TGCCAACCTTGCTCTGTGAGTCCCCTGTCCTCCTCCAGGGTCAGCAGCAAAGACAGGCCCAGTCACAAAACACCTAGGGGATCATTTGCAAGGGTTGACCACATCTGCTCAGAAACGTCCTTGAATGGGGCGGCTGAGCTCTGTGGCTGATTTGCAAGAGATGTAACTGTTTTTAAAGATTTATTTTTCGTTTATGTCAGGTGTATTGCCAGCATGTATGTCTTTGTGCCACAGACGTGTGTATGCATATATATGCATGTGTATCACATGCAAGGCCCACAGAAGAGGAAACAGGATCCTCTGGAACTGGAGTTAGAGATCACTGTGAGCTACAGTGGATGCTGGGAACTGAACCCGCGTTCTCTGTGAGAGTAACCAACACTCATAACTGCGGACCCCTCTTAGCCTCTCTCCAGTCAGCCCTGAGACAGAATTTTTTTTTTTTTTTAACTCAGATACAGCAGTTCGTGCCTGTATTCAAGGGGCCAAGGCAGAAAGATCTTAAATTCTAGTCCAGTCTGGGCTACATAGGGAAATCCTGTCTCAAAGGACAAAACAACCAAATAAGACACATTGTCGACATTCTCCCACAGTCGACTCAAGAGATGGGCTGGGTGCCTCAGACATCATCCAAACCTCACTACTGTGACTGAGGCTGAGGTCCTTGGGGACCTTCACATTGTCGGCTCCCTGTCATTTCAAGCTACAATACTGAGAGCACAGTATTTCCAGCCATCACTCTTTACCTTCCCAGGCTGGGTGAGACAACAGCTTTCTCCAGGTTAGGGCAAGCTGTGTGCTGCCTTGTGAGGCTGAGCGGGATGGGGCGGGGCTGCGCGGGGTGGGGCGGGGCTGCGCATGAGCAGTGTGGCCTTGTTGACATAGCTGCTCAGCTGGGACGAGGAGGCACTCATACATCACAGAAAAGGAGGGTGAGAAATGCAGATGAGCAGTCAAAATAAGGCATGGGTTAGCAAGAAGAAGAAGAAGAAACAAAAAAAAAAACCCCTCAAGTGTGGTTTAAATATATTCATAGCTTGCTTTTCCGAGTCTGGTAGACCTTTGCAAATTTCACAGTGACTGTAGATAAGAGCAGAGTGACAAAGTGGAATTTTTCACTGGGCCCACAGGGGCACGGCTCAGCGTGTCTAAGTGAATTAACGCCAAGTTTCTCGCTTGTTCTGTTGTCACACTGATTGAGCCACAAAGGGCAGGCCTGCAGACCGGTCACGTCCCAGACAACTGCGTGGATTGGGCTCTGAAGCTGGCTAAGGTCTTAGATGGTGTGAATCCTTAAGTATTCTAACCCCTCTGGAGGGAATGTCTCCTCTCTTGCTCCTCCCCGACTTCTCTTCCTCTCCTCTTCTTTCTTCTTCCTCCTTTCTTCCATCTTCTGTCTCCTCTTCCTTTTCCTCCTCCTTTTTTTTTTTTTTTTTCCTTTGTTTTATAGAATGCAGGCCATTACACTGAGCTTGGTCTTCTCACTGAGCCACATGCCGGCTCTGGCGACATTTCGGAACTTGACAGGGCCAAGCTAACGGGGGCTGAGCTTTTGTGCCTCAGTCCCACCTGCTTGATGCCTGTTCCGGCAACAGGACGGACCTTCAGAGTGCTGGGCTGTGCCCTCTAACTGAATTTCTAATGGAAGGGTTTCATGGATAGTACATTCTTGCTGGCTCATTCTTTTGACAAGCACTTGATGTACCCATGATTTAGATGCAAGGAGAGTTAGAACAGCCCTTCTCTCAGGAACTCCCAGTAAGGTACATGGATTTATGACTTACTAATTAGAGTGAAAGCAAGAGCCCCCCCAATCTTATATCTGGGTTCTAGTTAATTCTAGTAAGCCAAAAAGTCACAGGGAGGTGGAGGTGAGGCTAAAGGCTTATCCTTTATTGGTGATTTATTTAATCGTGTGTGTGTGTGTGTGTGTGTGTGTGTGTGTTGCTTGTTCAATCACTAAGTATCAGTCGGCTGCTTTCTAAGTCCTGAAATGATCCAGCGTAGTCTGCAGCAAGGGCAGTGTGACCCAGGGAGGCCAAGACACTATGGCACCGGCATTAGGCTATACATCCAAGGAGCAAAAGGAGAGAAATGAAGACACCGAGCCAGTGCTTCCCGACTGCAAAGCAGACTGAAAAGCAAGCTGAGAAACAGCCATCTCTCCTTCATCAAAAGAGAAGCCCGACTCCCTGTCACAAACGCCGAAGATCAAAATTCTGAGCATTAACAACTACAGCAAAGACTGGCGAGGTTTCACACATAGAACCACTCTCTGAAGCTTCTTCTAGCAATATACCATAGGGCCAGTGAGATAGGTGCCCACTGCCATGCCCGGTGGCAGCCTGGCTTTGATCCCCAGAACCCATGGGATAGGAGGAGAAACCCAATGTCTGCAAGTCACCCCGTGACCCCTCACACGTGGCCTGGTGCCCAAGATGTAAATGGAGGGTGCTCCCCCACCCTCCGTGTCTCAGGAGCTTGGCATCGGTTTTCTGATAAATCTTTATCGAAAAATCCCCAGGAAAAGCTTTCGTATTGCTCACAGGTCAAATACAAAGTCTCTCTCTGGTACACTGAACCATATAATTTTATAGAAGTAGCCAGAATTACCCATTGACTTCATAACGGGATCATAACCGTCTTGTAAATAGGAAAGCGTTTTCAGTTGGAAGTATTGATCTGAATATAGATTGCTCTGTGGCCAACGTACCTCTGATTCTGTCGGGTGCATATGACAGAGCATATAAAAATCTGAGTCTATGCTAAGCTGTAAAAAGATTCCCTACGGTTATATAGAAAATGCCATTTAAGTTTCTTTCTGCCTAAGAAAAATATTCGCTAGGAATCATAAGGCTGTCAGTCTGCAGACTATAAACTCCATGTGTCATAAAAGTGACTTTTGCCTAGTTAAAAGCATATTGAGTTAAACTTCACACACAGGAGGATTTCTGGGCACACTGTAATTTTCAAAATGCTAGTAGCTGATCAGAATCTTCTGTGTGTGTGTGTGGGGGGGTGCTCTCCCTTCTCCCCAGGTCGCTGGCCACCAGCCCATGGGGACAAAGAGAACAAAGCAGACAAACAAGGTTTCAGATGGCCCATGAGTACGAACAGTAGAAATGACACACCCAGCCGGGCATGGTGGCGCACGCCTTTAATCCCAGCACTCGGGAGGCAGAGGCAGGCGGATTTCTGAGTTCAAGGCCATCCTGGTCTACCAAGTGAGTTCCAGGACAGCCAGGGCTATACAGAGAAACCCTGTCTCGAAAAACCAAAAAAAAGAAAAAAAGAAAAAAGAAACGACACACCCGGATCCGATTCAAGGAGACAGATCAACTGGAGTGACTCAAGGGTTATATACTTTTGGGTTAAAGGGGTAGGAATATCCAGGGTTGGCAGAGGTCATTGGCTAAAGGCTAAGGTAGCAAGCTACCTCATTAGCATGGGAAGGCACTCCAGGAATCTCAGGGGCTAGGTGAATGGGTTCTTCTCAGGAGAAAGGAAGCTGAACCAGTAATCTAACCAAGGCTACCCGACATTCCAGGTAGAGGTGTTTGGAAGTTTTGAACTCCCCAGACAAGGTCAGAGAAGGAGAAGCCCTGCTCATAAAGGGAGTCCCCCATGTTGCACCAAGCTCAGAAGGCCATCTGGGCAGTGGCAGACTTCGACCTTAGTTAGCAGGGCATCATGCCTGTTTGCAAGGAAGGTTGATGCTCGAGCGTACCAGGAAGATGCTGCCCCTAACTGTCCCTGCTTCCTCCTAGTTGGCGCACACACTGCCTGCCCTTCCTGACCACCTATTGAAAACTTTGGGAAAGGGCTGGAAAGAAAAGCTGAACTTCAGATAGAAAGTCTGCTGCTGGAATGTTTGTTGAGTGTGACACAGGACTGTTCTGAATAGCCAGGCACGATTCCCTGACGCCCGTGCTTAACTCCAAGAGCAAGTCCGCCTCTAATGATGAGGAAAGATGAGGAAAGGATCAGTGCTCACAATGTGGCCATTTTCACTGGCTCAGGAACGTTCATGAGCATCCCAGAAGGACTGGGAGGTGACAAGGGTTCAGGACAGAGGCGGCATCCGCGGTTCAGTGCTGACGCTGCTATTATTGCTTGGCGTCGAGGAGCCCCCCTGAGGCCCAGTTTGAATTGCTATCACTGGCAACTGATTTGTCACTGTGAAGTGAAAGAGAGGGCCAGCAATCGTGTGGGGAACAGAGCAGGTTGTGGGAGAGCAGACATGGTCAGAAAGAATGTTAATAGGAGGAAAATGAAGGCAATAAACATGAGAGCCCTTTGTGTGGCGTGAGGTCAATGAGCTAGGAAGATGGGATCCAGATGATGCGCTGTGTGTCTGGGAAGGGGAGCTGCCCACGTCCTTAAGGGAGCCGTGTGAGGGCTGCTCCACCACAGCCAGAAGAGAAGTCAAGGAACATGTGGCAGTCTCTAAGACATCCCAGAAGCAGGGACTGTTGGGTGTGCGCGTAGGTACCCACTCCATCCACAGTCAGGCACCAAGAGCCTTCACGGAGTTGAGCACTGTCTTGGCTACCCGTGGAACGAGATAAGACAACCAACCCCTATCCCTGTATCACCTAATTACACGCTTAATTGTTTTGTTACATTTATGCTAAGTGCTGTGAAGGAGAAATGAGTGCTCAGGAAGAGCCATGGTGGAGCACAGTGGCACCGGGAGAAAGAAGTCAGGGAGAAGAAGTCTGACATTTGAGAGAAGTTGCCAGGCATTGGTGATATGGGGAACAAACCTGTCTCCCCTTAAAAACTCAGTCTAGGGTTACTAGCAATCAGATGTCTTGCTAATTTGAACACACACACACACACATACTTCCAACTCTCTATGTAAGGAATTTGGAAGCTATAAAATGGTTACTAGCAATCAGATGTCTTGCTAATTTGAACACACACACACACACACACACACACACACACACACACACACACACACACACTTCCAGCTCTCTATGTAAGGAATTTGGAAGCTATAAAATGGTTAAAACACAAACGGCCTAACAGGAACCCTGGTGGATGGACTCTGTCTGCCAGTTTGCTGTGTTAAGGTGCTAACTGGCGATAATAATTCAAATGCCATAGGGTGACGGGAGAAATGGAAGGGACTCTCTCTTTCCTCTCTGTCCCTGTCCAACACTTGCATTGAGACCTCTGCCAAAATAGTATTTGATCATTGAGAAACTTTATAAGACACTCCCCTCAATGCCAGCCTTTACGCAACACTGACCCACCTTGACCAGAAGCCAGGAAAAGGCTGGTGGAGAACCAGCCTTGTATGTATAGACAGTCTTGGAAAATCCCGACTCTTACCTGAGAGCTTTTGGGCAGATTGTATCTAAAGATTACAAACCTTTGCCTGTCAGCTCTAAAGAAATGTGGGAGGAGTCCAGCAGGAATTCATGCAAATGATCTTGGGACTTCCATGGTGAATTTCAGCGGTTTGGTCAAACTGTGTGGTGCTGAAATCCGTCTATGGTGCTAGAGTACATTGCTATGTAAACTGATGCCATGGTGTTGCCCCGCCCCTTTATTTGGAGTAGTGGGAATCTTTTAATTGCACATCATTGTTTACAAATTTCAGTTCATTTCCAGGCTTATATGATCTGGTGTATTACATTGATGTGATCTCAAATTATTATTATTATTATTGGATATTTTCTTTATTTACACTTCAAATGTTATTCCCTTTCCTGGTTTCCCAACTCCTGGAAACCCCCTATCCCATCCTCCCTCCCCCTGCTTCTATGAGGGTGTTTCTCCACCCACCCACCCACTCCCACCTCCCCACCTTCGATTCCCCTACACTGAGACATCTGTCGAGCCTTCATAGGACCAAGGACCTCTCCTCCCATTGATGCCTGACAAGGCCATCCTCTGCTACATATGCAGCTGGAGCCATGTGTACTACTTGGTTGATGGCTTAGACCCTGGGAGCCCTGGGGGGGGGGAGGTCTGGTTGGTTGATATTGTTGTTCTTCCTATGGGGTTACAATCCCCTTCAACTCCTTCAGTCCTTTTCTCTAACTCCTCTATTGGGGAGGCCAATGGTTGGCTGCGAACATCCACCTCTGTATTTGTAAGGCTCTGGCAGGGCCTCTCAGGAGACAGCTATATCAGGCTCCTTTCAGCATGCACTTCTTTGCATCCACAATAGTGTCTGGGTTTGGTAACTGTATTTGGGATGGGTCCCCAGGTGGAACAGTCTCTGTCTAGGTGGCCATTCCTTCAGTCTCTGCTCAACACTTCATCTCCATATTTGCTCCTGTGGGGATTTGGAGCTTCGGGGCTAATATCCACTTATCAGTGAGCACATACCATGGGTATGCTTTTTTCAGCATCTAATGAAATGATCATGTGGTTTTTTTTTCGTTGAGTATGTTTTTGTAGTGAATTATGTTGATGGCTTTCTGTATATTGAACCATCCCTGCATCCCTGAATCCCTGGGATGAAGCCTACTTGATCGTGGTAAATGATTGTTTTGATGTGTTCTTGGATTTGGTTGGCAAGAATTTTATTGAGTATTTCTGCATCAATGTTCATAAGGGAGATTGGTCTGAAGTTCTCTTTCTTTGTTTGGTCTTTGTGTGGTTTAAGTATAATTGTGCCTTCATAGAACAAATTAGGCAGTGTTCCTTCTGATTCTATTCTGTGGTATTATGTCTTTTTTAAAGGTCTGATAGAATTCTCCACTAAACCCATCTGGTCCTGGGCTCTTGTTGGCTGGGAGACTATTAATGACTGCTTCTATTTCTTTAGGGGCTATGGGACTGTTTAGATGGTTTATGTGATCCTGTTTTAACTTTGGCACCATGTATGTGTCTAGAAAGTTGTCCACTTCATCCAGATTTTCGAATTTCGTTGTGTATAAGCTCTTGTAGTAGGAGCCGATGATGCTTAGAATTTCCATGGTTTCTGTTCGGTCTCCCTTTTCCTTTCTGATTTTGTGAATTTGGATACTGTCTCTGTGTCCTCTGGTTAGTCTGCCTAAGGGTTTATCTATCTTGTTGATTTTTTTCAAAGAACCAGCTCCTGGTTTTGTTGATTCTTTATATAGTTCTTTTTATTTTTATTTGGTTGACTTCAACCCTGAGTTTGATTATTTCCTGCCTTCTACTCCTCTTGGGTGTATTTGCTTCTTTTTGTTCTAGAGCTTTCAGGTGTGCTGTCAAGCTGCTAGTGTAAGCTCTCTTCAGTTTCTTTTTGGAGGCACTCAAGCTATAAGTTTTCCTCTTATTGCTGCTTTCATTGTGTCTCATAAGTTTTAGTATGATGTGTCTTCATGTTCGTTAAATTCGTTGGTGTTTTCCGTCTATTATCCTTTCTAGGACTGGATTTATGGAAAGGTATTGTGTACATTTGGGAGTTATATCTTTAAGGGAGTTATATATGTCCTTCTTAAAATCCTCGATTATCATCATGAGAAGTGATTTTAGATCCAAATCTTGCTTTTCCGGTGTATCCAGGACTTGCTATGGTGGGAGAATTGGGTTTTGGTGATGCCAAGTAACCTTGGTTTCTGTCACTTCTGTTAATAAGCTTGCCTCCCGCCATCTGATTATCTCTAGTGCTACCTGCCCTGGCTATATCTGACTGGAGTCTGTCCTTCCTGTGATCCTGGTTGTGACAGAACTCCTCAGAGTCCAGCTGTCTCTGTGATTCTTTGATTTCTGGATCCTGTGATCCTGAGCTCTTGGGTGTGTCATAGTTCCTGGGAGTCAAGCTGCCTCTGGGACCCTGAGTTCCTGGTGTGACCAAGCTCCTGGGATCCTGGGATCCTGGGCATGTTAGAGCACCTGAGAGTAGAACTTCCTCTGGTTGTTGTGGGACTGGCTGTGGAGTTGCAATCTCAAATTCTAATAGTGGGTTTGGGGGTAGAGAGAAGAGTCTTTTGGGGGTGCAGAGAGAAACCTACCTGGTCTCAGTGAGAGAGGATGTTCTATAAAGACTTGATGTCCCAGAGTGGGGGAATATGGGGAGGGGCACTCTCTTAGAGACAAAGATGAAGGGGGAGGAGGAGAAGAATCCTGGGAGGGGGAACTGGGAAGGACGAAACATTTGGGACGTAAATAAATACAATAGTGAAAGAAAGGAAGGAAGGAAGGAAGGAAGGGAGGAAGGAGGGGAGGGAGGGAGGAAGGAAGGAAGGGAAGGAAGGGAAGGAAGGAAGGAAGGAAGGAAGGAAGGAAGGAAGGAAGGAAGGAAGGAAGGAAAGGAAAGGAGGGAAGGAAGGGAAGGAGGGAAGGAAGGAAAGGAGGGAAAGAAGAAAGGAAGGAAGGAAGGAAGGAAGGAAGGAAGGAAGGAAAGGAGGGAAGGAAGAAATGCTAGTTAACTATCTGACAAGATAGATGGCAAATAATAATATATTTCCCAGGCCATACATAGTCTTTGTGTGCCGTATCTTCCATCAGTCACTCAGCCAGCAGAGGTGCTTGGAGCTGTCCTCGGCCCCACACTTGGCTGGTTAGTAATGAGTCCTCCAACCAGCCAGGCTGATGCAGAGAGGGGCACCACAGTCCGAAGCCCTGCTCCTCTGCAGGAACTGCTTGTCTTTTCCCACCCACACCTGGTCTTGTTTCTTCCCTCAGCAGCCCCTGTGGCCTGGGTCACAGATCCACGGTCCACAGTCGGAATGCCTATCCCAGGCCACTGCCTCTGCCCTGCCGTCTCCTTCTCCCCTGACACCCACTGTAGTTACAGAGAGACACCCGTGGCCAAGGCAACTCTGTTAAGGGACAACATTTAATTGGGTCTGGCTTACAGTTTCAGAGGTTCAGTCCATTATCATCATGGTAGGAAGCATGGCAGTGCCCAGGCAGGCATGGTGCTAGAAAAGGAGCTCAGAGTCCTATATCTGAAGGCATTCAGGATGAGTGTCTTCCACAGGGGGCACAGCTTGAGCACTAGGAGTCCTCAAAGCCCACCCCCACAGTGATGCATTTCCTCTATTCCAACAAGGCCGCACCTCCCATGGGCCAAGCATATTCAAACCACCACTCCTGCCTTCCTCCCTACATACCACCTTCTTATATCCTCAGTTGCTTTGGAAAGCTAAGCCAGGCTGTATCTCTATGACTTCTTTTCTGCTGTTCACTCCATCTTTTCTCCCTTTCTCTTAGGTTTTGATTCCCACCCATTAGCTACGCAGCTGACACTCATTCCACATACCCACTTACTGACCATGCAACTATGGTAGCCTAGGCACTTGGCCATCTTGATGACTACCAACAGCATCATGAGTATGATGTCATGCTAGACTCCGCCTAAGGGCTCTTGTCTATCGTCCTAAACACCAAGTAATGTGATGGAACTCTGCTTTTCCCATGCTTACAGATGGGGGAGCTGGCTTTCCCCACAGAAGAGCAGCTGGGCAGCTGACCACCGCTTGGCTGAGGTCTGTCCTTGCCCAAAGCCTCTTCTCTTTCTAATATGCCACATTTATTTATCTATTAAAAAGTTGGCTAGGGACTGGAGAGCTAGCCCAGCGGTTAAGAGCATTGATTGCTCTTACAGGGGTCCTGAGTTCAAATCCCAGCAACCACATGGTGGCTCACAACCATCTGTAATGGGATCTGTCGCCCTCTTCTGGTGTGTCTGAAGACAGCTACAGTGTACTTAGATATAATCATAAATAAATCTTTTTTAAAAGCTGGCTGGTGACATAGGGTGCTTCTAACTTAAGATTCCCAAATAGGACATTAGTAAGTATTTTCATGAGATCAATTACAATTCAGTGGGTTTTCTGAAGTGGTTAGTGCAGAAGATGCCACTTGAGGTGAGTGTGAATTAGACTTGTTCTTGTGTCCTATAACGACCCGTTCTCCAGCTCCATCGTGACCACTAAGGAGTCATACTGAGAACCAAACATCAGCAAAGGGTACAGAGCACAGAACCTTCAAGTACATATACAAGATGATACGTATGCAAATACAACACTCTGGCCTAGGAATGTCTCTGACTATTGATCTGTCAACATGAGGAGACAGAAAGTGAATGAAGGTGAACTGTCTCCTTAGCCCATGTACATGCACCTTCAAGTAACAAGCAACGTCAGCATAGGCTAGACTGACTGTTGTCCTTTGATAAGTGGGTTGGAGAGAGCAGCTACATTGCTTAGTGTAACCAAGTCAGAAGATTGCAAGCTTGGATTAAACCCAAGCATTTGAGTGCTAAGCTTGTACCCAAAGCCCTGTGCTTGGTGCTGACACAGGGTGGAGCTGACATCAGTGGCCTGTGTCACACACGAGAAGTTACCCAGCAGGGCATGAGCCAGCAGGCAGCTTCTCTGCACACACTCCAAGACCATCTTTCTTTTTTAATTGCACACACCTTTTGGCTTTTGAAAAAGCTGCTCTGAATACATACGTTTCCACGTGACTATTGAAAAAGGCAGAGCAAAGTTATTAGTGAGCCTTGGTGAATAGCTGCTTCCTTCCATGTAGAGTTTGCATGGCAGGGGAATTGGAAAACAGCTTTGAAATTAGAATCAGATTCTCATCATGGTTACCAAATAATAGTTCTGTCCTTAACTCGATGGCTTAACATCCCTACCCTTGCCTTAGAAAGAAGAGGCTAGCACAGGCCTCATTTAGTTGTGATTGAGTACACCAGGCTAGCTCAGTATCTACAAACCACTGTTCTGTGTTAGTCCAGGCTAGCTCAGTATCTGCAAGCCACTGCTCTGTGTTAGTCCAGGCTAGCTCAGTATCTACAAGCCACTGTTCTGTGTTAGTCCAGGCTAGCTCAGTATCTACAAGCCACTGCTCTGTGTTAGTCCAGGCTAGCTCAGTATCTACAAGCCACTGTTCTGCAATCGTCCCATTTGGCCTGCTATTCTCTAAAAATGCCAGAATGAGCGATATATAAACAGCAGGCAATATAATTGCTCAAGCCCTGCCCTTAATACCATCATATTGGAGAGAACTGGTAAGGAGCAGGCAGAAGCAGGTTCTAAAAACACCAGGGACAGGGCTGAGAAGATGGCCAGGAGAGTTAAGTGCTTGCCTTGTGAGGCCTTCAGTTTGATCTTGAGAACATAAGAAATGCAGGCACAGTGGTGCATGCATATAATCCCAGCACCGAGGAGGCAGACGCAGGCAGATCTCTGCATGCCACTATCCACCCCCTAGTCTAATTGGCCATCCTTAAGTCCCAGTGAGAGACACAGGAAATGAATGGCTCCCGTGGAATAATGTCATCTGTGCTGGTCCCCTGACCTCTGTATGCATGCATGTATGCTCTCTGGCCTCTGTATACATGCATGTATATTCTCTGGCCTCTACATGCATGTATGCTCCCTGGCCTATGCATGCATGCATGCATGCATGTATACTCCCACACATGCACATGCATACACATGGTTTGATAAACATATGCACAAATAAAACTACTGGCAATAACTATCTTGTATTATTAAAAATTACTATTTTGTGTATGGTAATTGCTGACAATATGCTCAGTACATATAGTGCACAATCTCAGTCCTATAGGGTCACTGTATAAATTATCAGCATTTGTCAACTTGACACACCTGTGTAGAAGGACCCTCATTGAGGAATTGCCTCCATCAGACTGGCTCTTGGACATGTTTTGGAGGCATTTCAACATCACTAATTGATGTATACTCCCTGGTCTCTTTATGCATGCATGTATAGTCTCTGGCCTCTGCATAAATGATACACCCTATCATGGATGGTTCAATCCCTAGGCGGGTAGCCCTGGAATGCATAAGAAAGTGGCCATGCAAGCCAGGCAAAGCCAGCCAGCATTCCTCGGTGTTCTCCGATTCCGTTCCTGTCTTCAGATTTCTGCCTTGAGCTCCTGGCTTGGCTTCCCTTGATAATACACTGCAATCTTAGAGCTAAATAAACCCTTTTGTCCCCAAGTTAGTTTTGATCATGGTTTTTATCCCAACAAATGAGGTGTCTTAGTTAGGGGTTTACTACTGTGAACAGGCACTATGACTAAGGCCAAGTCTTATAAAGGACAACATTTAATTGGGGCTGACTTATAGGTTCAGAGGTTCAGTCCTTTATCTTCAATGGCAGGAACAGGGCAGCATCCAGGCAGGCACAGTCAGGCAGAGCTGAGAATCCTGCATCTTCATCTGAAGGCTGCTAGCAGAATACTGACTTCCAGGCTGTTAGGATGAGAGTCTTAAAGCCATACCCACAGTGACACACGTACTCCAACAAGGTCACACCTCCAAATAGTGCCACTCCCTGGGCTGAACATATACAAACTACCATACTAGGACAGCATGGGAAACTCATATATGTGTACCCAAGATACATACATGTCTTTCCACAGCAACATTGCTCAGAATTGCTAAGACTCATTAGTAGAAACAACTTAGACTTCAGTCAATGAAGTCAAATGCAGACACTGGGATACACGTCTGCAGTGGGCAGCTCTGTGGCAATGGAGGTGAACTGTCGCCACAGGATACAACGTGGATGAAAGTCACTCACAGGATGCTTTGTGAAAGTTGCCCTGCTATACAGTGTGACTACACTGGTACAACCTTCATAACCGCTCTGTATTGTGTCTGAGAGCAATAAAACTGTGGGGGAAAGCAGCACGTGATAACTAGAGCCATCTTGCCGTCATGGGGGAGAATGAGACAGCAGTGCCAAGCCCAGTAAACCCTGGCATTCGGGAGGCCACTTCTCCACCTTGCTAGGAACTCTATGGGTTTTGGCTTTTAATTCACAGTATCATAGAGTTTTTAAATCATTGTATTTTATTAAGAAATTTAATAGAGAGCCATATGAAAGATCTTCTATAATGCCGTCTGGTGGGCTCCTTGTGGTTATGCCTGGAGAGATTATAATGAAAAAGAAGAAAACGTGTATTTTTTTCCTTAGTCTTCTGTGGCCTAGGATGTTTCAGGAGAAAGGCAGGGGTTCATTTAAACATGTGTATACTTTTGGGGTGGCTGAGATTTGATCTGTAATCTTAGCGTGTAATTCAGTTTAAATCAGAAGCGTCAGGGGACAAAAAAAAATTTAGCTTCCTGTTGACTCTTTCTAGTTTTCATTTGCCACTGTCACATTCATTAGTAGCCATCGGTCATGGTTTTCTGCTTATTAAAAGGGAGAGCACAGAACAATCACTATTTTTAAAAAAGATTTATCTATCTATTTATTTATTTATTTATTTATTTCTTATATGGTGCCCAGAAGAGAGCATTAAATCTCATTGTGGATATTTGTGAGCCATGACGTGGTTGCTGGGATTTGAACTCAGGACCTTTGGAAGAGTAGTCAGTGCGCTTAACCTCTGAGCCATCTCTCCAGCCCGATAATCACTATTTTTTTTTAAAAACAGCCATATTTTGCCTTAGACTGGATTTTCATGGGGGAGATTGGTATATTAAAAGGAATCAGAGGAAGAGATATTTGCTTTGGTCCAGTAACCTTGGACATCATGGGGGGGACAAAACTAGCCGCCCCATCCTCCCCAGTTTTGTCTTCTTTGACTGTGGATGTCTACAGACACACACTCACATGTTCACTCTCTGGGTCAGGCTTTCTTCCTGGAGAGTCTCCTGCCCTCCTCACAGCCCAGCTCAAGCATAGCCTCCTCCAGTGAGGCTCCCCCCGGTCTGCTCTTTCCCAGAGAGAAGTCTTCACCACTCCTCTAGCCCGACATGGCATTCGCTGTGTCATGTTGCCATTGCCGATGTGTGTCTGTCTCACAGACAGACGCCTCCCTTTGTCTCTGTGCTTGAGAAGCTGATGTCACCTCAAGTGTACTGGGGCCATCTGATGAAGCATGTGACAAGGGGTGACATGCTGGGGCTCCTTTGGAGTGCAGAAGGGAGACAGCCATTGTAGTAAAACCTCAGCAAATCACCGAGGGCGGGCGTCCGTAACTCACTCTTAAGTGGGCCATGAAGGGACTCCTCTCCTGGAGAGGGAAAATACGAGTCCCCCAAAGCATTTATTACATTATACTCTGGAGTTCATTTGAAAGTTAAATGTCCGAGTAAAACAAGGCAAAAAAAAAAGAAAGAAAAGAAAAAGAAATAAAGAAAGAAAGAAAGAAAGAAAGAAAGAAAGAAAGAAAGAAAGAAAGAAAGAAAGAAAGAAAGAAAGAGAAAAAAAAGGGGGGGGATAATTTGGGCTTGCCTCACTAAAGTCTGCCCCCAACAAATAGAGCTGTTTGTATTGGTGTCAAAAATGGTTGTATGTATTGGTGTCAAAAATGTAAATAATTTTCGCACCACTGGTAGCTTACACAAGTGTTCTCAGCCTTAACAGATCAGGCAGTGTGTGAAAGCCCCAGGAGAGCTGGTGTGTTTTCTTCCCACAAACCTATGCACTTCAGAGGTTTGCTCATTGGGTTTGAGAGCATACAGGCTTCTACTGATGTGAGAAAACTCCTTGAGAGTTGGGGTTTCTCTGGCTGCAAAGAAACACCATGACCAAAATCCAATCTCGGGAAGAAAGGGTTTATCTGGCTTACACCTCCATATTGCTGTTCATCATGGAAGGAACTCAAGCAGGGCTGGAACCCGGAGGGAGGAGCTGATGCAGAGGCCATGGAGGGGTGCGGCTTACTGGACCGCTCCTCATGGCTTGCTTAACCTAATATATATATATATATATATATATATATATATATATATATATATATATAT
>NC_034612.1:38310749-38331273 GCF_900095145.1 Mus pahari
CCAGAGATGGTCCCACCCACAAGAGGCCTCTCCCCCTTGATCACTAATTGAGAAAATGCCCCACAGCTGGATCTCATGGGGGCATTTCCCCAACTAAAGCTCCTTTTTCTGTGATAATTCCAGCTGTGTCAAGTTGACACAAAGCTAGCCAGTACACACACACATATATATATATATATATATATATATATATATATATATATATAATCTAGTACCACCAGCCTAGGGGTGGCCCCACCCACAATATGTTAGGCCCTCCCCTATTGATCACAAATTAAGAAAATGCCTTATTGCAGGATCTTATGGAGACATTTTCTCAATTGAGGCATCTTCCTTCTTAATGACTCTAGCTTGTGTCAAGTTGACATAAAACCAACCAGAACAAAGCAACTCAAGGAGGAGAGGCTTATTGTAACCCCCCCTCCCATAACACTCCATCACTGAGGGAAGTTGGGGCAGGAACTCCAGGCAGGAACCTGGAGGCAGGAACTGAAGCAGAGGCCATAAATGAATGGATGCTTCTTACTGGCTTGCTCCCCATGGCTTGCTCAGCCTCCTTTCTTATAGCACCCCTGGCCTCTGGTGGCTTGAGGGTGGCCTTGCTCATATGGATCATCAAAAGAAAAAGCACCTCAGGCCAATGTGGTGGAGGCATTTTCTCAGCATGGGTTCCCACTTCCCAGTGACCCTAGAGTGCATCAAGCTGACAAAACACTACCAGCACAGGGGTCTCCAAATGCCCAGAATTCACCCCATAATGGGGTTGGTTTTATCCACAGAGAAAAGAAACATGATTACTTGGCAAAAATAACCAACTCATTGTATTTACGGATATTTAATGAGTAGGTGACTTATGTGGAATGCACTGTGTAATGGGACCTCTGGGTGGGTGAACAACATCTTCAACTGTCTGCAATGTGGGAGAGGACCAGAGATTGGCAGCAGAATCTGGAGCCCCTCGTTCCCCATGCTGGGGTCTGAGGCAGGTTCAGTGACAGACAAAGCAGACGGGGGAGGTTGCTGCAAAGAGAGGCTGCTCTGCTCTGAGTCTGGAAATTACAGTGACTGGGAGGGTGAGGTGCGGGCAGACTGCAGAGAGACAGGAAACGTACATCTCACCAGACATGGTGTCTCACTGAGTGTGAAGAAAGAAGAAAAGAGAGGAGAGAAAGACAGGATCGTTGTCTCCAGTGTAAGCGAAGGGGCCCAAGCTGGGGAGGTGCGAGGGAGAGGCTGAGGTGACACTGCATTTAACTGAGGTTGTATTGGGTGTGACTGAGCACACGGAGGCTGTGCAAAGCGAGACATCACACACAAATAGATAGCCATAACCTGAGAAACCAGAGGGAAAGAACCCAACATTATCGAAGAACATAGCAAGAAAAGGCCTCAGAACCATCATCGATGCAGGTTCTCTAGGTCTCTCTGCATAAGAGATAAAAAGGGCAACCAGGTACACTAGGCTGAGGTTTGTTACAGTAGTTGGCCTGTCCTTAGCAAGCCAGGAAAATCCCTTTGCATCTCGGAATGAAGCGATCACCACATTAAAAGGTTGAGTTAAGGCAAACATTTGATTGGAAGAAATTTTTGAGCAGTGGAACATTTAAAGAGAAAAAAAAATTAGTAGTGTTCTGCCAAAGTAAAGAGGCTGGCCACAGAGCCACTAAAGCTGGCCACAATACCGGAAGCCACTAAAGAGGCTGGCCACGAAACAGAGAGTCGCAGGAATCTAGAGCCTCACACAGGAAGAGGCAAAAGCTTGGGGCCAGTTCGTGGGCCAGGCTGAACCAGTAAGGTCTTCCCTTAGCTGCCAGCCTCCACTAGGCAGGCTCCTGTCTCCTAATGGTGACACAGCTTCCCCAAATAGCATCACCCGCCGAAGAGCTAGTGTCCGGACCTGGGAGCCTCCAGGGGTCACTTTACACTCAATCCACACACGGAGGGAAGTGAGCTCTTCCACCCAAGTCATTGTGCTGAGAGGGGCTGGGGGAGGGAGACACAGCTGGAGGGGATGTTACAGAGGTAACAGGAAACAGAGGCTTGGGGAAGGAGAAATGAGCAGACAGTAAGAGCAGTTAGACAGGACAGACAGACTTGGGACAGGTTGAGTTCTCAGCCCAGAGAATGTTGGGATCACACCGCCAGGCCTTCTTGTCGATCTATGCAACACACAGACTGTTGCATACCTTGGGGTGACCTCTCTCGCTCTAATTGCCTTGAAGTGGAAATAATGCCAAGTCGTCAAAAATAAATAGTTCAAGTCATTCAACACTACTGCTTAGAACTTAGCTCGATTAAGCCTCTAGAAACCGTAATACAGGCGCTATTTTGTGTGATGACATTAGACAATACCTTGACTTCTATTCAACGGCTAATATTTTTATTTATTGTGGATGTTTTATCATGTCAGTATAATATTTTTAATGACAGCATAATACTCCATGGGGTGTGTGTGTGTGTGTGTGTGTGTGTGTGTGTGTGTGTGTGTGTGTGATAATTTGGGTCTTCTTCAATGTGAATTGTGTGGATATTCACATATCCATTGTTGTAAATGATGTCCTGTCTTTGAGCACATATTTTGCATGCCTGGGGAAGTGCTCCGTAACGAGATTTGCAGAAGTGGAATTTCAAAGTCAAAGCTATCTGTACTAAAGTTTCCAGTTGGGGCTATAGCCCTTACTCCTTACTCCGTGAGACAGGGATGGGAAACTCAAATCAGGCTTAATAAATATTCAAGAGTAGCTTGCAGGTAAAGCAAGAAACGTGTCTGGTGACCTTGGAGGCAACTAGCGTTTCCCTGCTTAGTCCCAGGAGTCTTGGTGTCTTTCCCCATTTGTTGATCTAACATACAAGTAGAGGGCAGGAGGAGGGAATCATGAGATTACCGACAGCCACCTGAAGCCCTGAGATGCCTCGGTAGACCTTCAGTGTGCATGCACACACATAGAAACCCTCAGTGACGTTCTCAAGGCGTCAGAGCCGGAAAGGGGGCGGGGGAAAGCAGATGTAGTCAAACGCGTTAAAACCTCAAACTACAGGCAGCAAAAAAAAACCATGGCAATACAACGTTCGAAGGGGGCAAATGGGCAAAATTTAAGTATGGGAAGGCCTGCTCTGCACCGGTGGGACGTGGGCCTGGAGAATGTTCTCGCACGCACGGTCCAGTGGGAGCACGGGATGAGTGGACGTGTAGCGGGCACTTGCAGCCTACCTAGCAATGGATGAGCAGACTTGAGCTTTCAGAGAGAAACCACTCTGACTGTCTCCAGTCATCTTCTGAGGGCATCTACTCGTGCCCGTAGATCACACCCTTGCCCAGGTTATGCCTCCTGCAGAGAATGCTGGGATTGTATCCGGCTAAGCTGCAGCCACCGGGGGGGGGGGGGCAGCAAACCCCAGGTCGCTTCTGAAGGGAAATCAATCAGAGGTCTCCCCATCCCCTCAGCCAGCCTGCAGGTATTTTGTTTTTTTTTTTTTTTTTTGTCTGTCGTTCCCCTCCCTGTCTTCAGTAGACCAAATTGGTGCCCAAGTACAGTGAAATTTTAATTCCTGGATGTCTTATGAGGTCACGGTTTACCGTGACCGCCGGAGTAAGTGGTGTTTTCGTCAAACCAGAGACATGCGGGGCCCATTTCAGGGGAACACTTAGACCTAAATGTCCTGTGTTATAAACAAGAGTGTCACTCTCCCAGCCACAGGGGCGAGGGCGTTGACTATAACAAATTACCCGGCTATTTTCTGTTTTTGTTTTGTTTTTGTGAGACACAGTTTCTCTGTGTAGCCCTGGCTGTCCTGGAACTCACTCTGTAGACCAGGCTGGCCTTGAACTCAGAAATCCGCCTGCCTCTGCCTCTCAAGTGCTGGAATTAAAGGTGTGCGCCACCATGCCCGGCTGGCTATTTTCTTGTTGTTCTGTTTTTCCTGTTATTCTGTAGTCTTTTCCACAGCAGTTTGGGTTACAGCTCTGCATGTAACTGGTCTTTTCTCTCTTCTGTTCCTCTTTACTGTCTGCAGGAGCAAAGAAAGAATTGCAGAAAGATCCAGAAGCCAAGAAGCCCGCTGTTTCGTCTCCCAAGAGGACAGCATCTGCTGCCACCAAACCTCACTCGCCAGGTACCTTCCGCATGCAGTCTGTGCTTGGGGGGTGAGAGCTGCTTTTGAAGCCGAGTTCGTTCAGATGGTATTGATGGATGTACACCAGCCTGACACACACACAGGATGTGTTTCCTCATTCCATACGAAAGGAACCTATAAGAACCAAGATGTTATTCTGGGCCATGGGTGTGGGGGAATAAAGGGGAGTGGGGGAAAACCTGCATCCCACCAGAGTTCTGGCGCTCTGGGCCAGACAAGGAGGACTGCCTCACGCTTTTCACGAGGCCCCGGGTGGGTGTCTGGCTGTGCGAAGCCACGGACCCCAGTTCTGCAGGTGGTAGACAAGGGCAGTTCTAGGCACCAGGTTCCCAGCTTCGGGCATCCCATACACCGATGGACACCTCGGAAGAGTTGAGAACAGAATGAGGGCCTTGGGGGTGACTCATCAGCCCCTGGGGCCGAAGGGAGGGGAGGGCGCTGGGTGGTTCCCACGTGGGCGAGAGTCCTTGGTCCAGTCTGTGGCTGGAGCGTACCGGTGGGAGGTTAGACATGGCTAGTTAGGGAAAGCCTATCCCATCGTTCAAGCATGGTGGGCCTTGATGATCAGAGACAGTCTATGGTTTTAGAGCTTTATTGTAGAAAGACAGGGAGAACGAGAGAAGGGAGAAAGAGAGAAGATGGAAAGAGAGGGGCCGGCCATGGCCACGTGGAGGGGGGCGGGGAAGGGAGAGAGAGAAGGAGGGCTAGAGAGGAGAGTAAGAAAGGTGAGAGTTTAAAGAGAGCGAGGAGGGGCCAAGCAGCCCCTCTTATAGTGGGCTGGGCTATCTTGCTGTTGCCAGGTAACTGTGGGGAGGAGCATACCTGGCTATAGTCAGGTAACCGTGGGGGTGGAGTCTAGCCAGAATGCCACAAGCTTGGGACATTGTCTGCCTGACTGATAGTCACACAATTATGGAGTTGAGGGGCTCTGTGATATCAGGCACCTGACTCTGGGAACATGGCTTGCTTTCCCATCTCTTGTAGAATTCTCTACTGGGTCACAGGAGCAAGCCCCATTCAACCAAAATAGGCTGCCATCACAGTCCCACAATGTTATGCCATGTATACATACATGAGAGAATTTCTCTGCAAAGGAATATATAAAAATAATTCAATAAGAAAAAAAATCACACTTTGAGGATCTAAGCTCAAGAAGTAATATTTCATAAAAGGAAGAAAAATGAGCTGTATTTAATAAAACCTAGCTTTGAGCTGGGTGGTGGTGGCACACACCTTTGATCTCAGCACTTGGGAGGCAGAAGCAGGCAGATCTCTGTGAATTGGAGACCAGCCTGGTCTACAGAGTGAATTCCAGGACAGCTAGGGCTACATGGAGAAA
The DNA here is from genome assembly GCF_900095145.1 of Mus pahari. Lineage (NCBI taxonomy): Eukaryota > Metazoa > Chordata > Mammalia > Rodentia > Muridae > Mus > Mus pahari. Next base: position 38,316,223 of record NC_034612.1, read on the forward strand.
CCCTGTCTTGTAAAAACAAAAAGAAACAAATAAAAAAACCCTCCAAGAAAAAACACAAACAAACACAACCCCCACCTAGCCTTGGACTGCTTCCAGTGCACGCTTAAAATATAAGAATGCTTTGAAAGTTGAAATATGGAAATATCTATATTAATTAAATGCCAGATAATTAATAATTAAAAATAAATATTTAATGCATGTCAAATCACCTATATGTATGAAGTGTATGTCTTGGTCAGTTTTGACATGCTCACTCACCTGTGGACCTATCTACCACCTCTCAATCAAGAGAACGCACACATCCATCCACCTTCTCCCATGTCATGGTATATACCTTATCAGGCCCACCTGCCCAGTCTACCATACCCGCAACCCAACCCCAACCATCTCTGGTCTGTTCTATCTTAGTAGAAAGTTCCTAAAGTTTCAGATAAATGGAATCACACGATAGGTTGCTATTTTACTGTGTTCTTTAATCGCACCTTCTTTTACATTGGTGCATACTCCGGTATGCTAATTACTTTTCTGTTGCTGTGATAAAACACTGCCCCCTGTAGGAGAGAAGGAAACCCTGAGTGCGTATGTGCCCTGGACATGGGCTCAGCATGTCAAGGAACCCCCAACCCCTAATAGTGTCAGTCTCAGAGGGAGACAGTGTGTGCAAAGATGTCAGCCATAGCTTTCTCCCCCTAGAGAGTCCTAGCTTAAGGACTGAAGACCGTTCCCCTCCCCTACAGACACTGCCCACGCTGAGGTACCTAAGCCTGGCTCCTCATTCAGCCATATGGAATAACCCCACCTTGCTATATGACAAACACACTGAGCTGCTGGTACTTGGCTGGGATCCAGCCAAGATCCCGGACCACCCAGTCCGTCCCAGCTTTTTGTCTGTATGCTTGTCTGTCATCTGTCGTCTGTCTGTCTGTTCTTCATTTCCTCACCATCCCAGTCAGGGATAAGCTCCTGGAGGCTGTGCAAAGATTCGTCAGTGACAAAGGCAATTTACGGGAAAAAGAGTTTATTTGGGCTTACGATTCCAGAAGGATAAGAGTCCGTCGTTTTGGGGTAGCAAGCAGCTAGCATGGTGGCCAACCCTTCCTGTAAGCAGAAAGCTTAGAGAGCTGGCACTAGGGATAATAGGAGGCTTTGAAACCTCAAAGCCAGCCCCTAGTGATGACCCCCTACATCAGCAGCCCCTGAGGACCACAAGTGTTCAACTACATGAGCCTATGGCGAACATTTCTCTTTGGTAAATCAATACCTCAGTAGCTGGACGTGTGGGCTGTGAGGTAATTATATGCTTAACTTCGTTAAACTGGGCCAAATTTGTTTCCTAGAGTAATTTGCCGTTTGCCTTCTGGGTGGTGGCACATGCGGGTTTGGTTTCCCCATCCTTGCCAGGGCCTGCTGTGCTCTCTCAAAAGGGAGGCCTCTACTTCACTTACCCGTTGTTTATAAAGGATCAGACACGGGACAGAGATGAGCATTGGGATGCAAGGTCCTTAGCATGGGAGCCAGAAAAGTCCCACCCTACCCCCCCCTCCCAGTGACAACATCTCCCTTTTGCTTTGGAACATGCTCTATAGGTTTGTCTAACCAGGCAAGAAGCTCTCTAGACCCTGCGGTTTGGGGGCGCTTAGAAATGTCAACATAGCCGGGCATCCTGGCACACGCCTTTAATCCCAGCACTCAGGAGGCAGAGGCAGGCGGATTTCTGAATCCGAGGCCAGCCTGGTCTACAGAGTGAGTTCCAGGACAGCCAGGACGACACAGAGAAACCCTGTCTCGAAAAAACACGAAAAAAGAAAGAAAGAAAGAAAGAAAGAAAGAAAGAAAGAAAGAAAGAAAGAAAGAAAGAAGGAAGGAAAGAAGGAAGGAAGGAAGGAAGGAAGGAAGGAAGGAAGGAAGGAAGGAAGGAAAGAAAGAAAGAAAGAAAGAAAGAAAGAAAGAAAGAAAGAAAGAAAGAAAGATCAACATATTCGTGGAATTGATTATTCGCTCAGCCCCCAGCACCACCCCCCTCCTCCTCAGAGGTCAAAGGTGATCAGTTAAATTCAGGCAGAATGACAGTGAAATACCCCACAGGCCAATCAGATGGAGACGATTCCTCAAACAAGCTTTCCTCTTCCTGGGGAACAAAAACCCACCAGCATGGCAGAAACTGGCAAGCAGCTGCCGATACTAAGTGGGAAGATAGCGTTCCATCCCACAAAACCTTCTGAACTATGTTTAGTCATAAAAAGAAAGCTCTCTTCAAGTCCACAAAGATCTCTGCTCAAATGCCCGTGGTGGGTCACGCCTCTGTAAGGACAATGACCAAATCCATAAAGGACTTCTCCTTCAACTGAGAAGCTATCAAAGCAGTGTCCGGTCCTTGCTTCCACCTTGTTTACAAGTGTGAAGGTCACGGCCCCCTGTCACATTATCAACGTGCAGGCACCGGTACTGCTCCGTGGCTGTGTCTGGTAAGCTTTCCAGATCTAATTAAATCACCCCGTTTCATCCATAGCAATCCCCTGGGTAGTGACCGGATGGTGCGAAATGAATTTTTAATACTTGCTTTCCATTTTCAAACACTGCGTCCTCCCCAGCGCTCAGCCTTTGCACGCAAACAACTGTTGACATTCACCTTTGTGCTGATGTCCAGATACTGGCTTCTCCCTGGGGAGGTAAGCTGTCACATGTCGTTGTGGTCAGCATAGCATCCTTCTGCCCTAACCTGATTTATGCAGTCGGTAGGATGGCTCAAAAGAAACTGACTGGGGCGAGAGTCAAACAGTGGGAGTTCAGATTAGCCCCACACATGAGGGAGAAAGGGAGCCTTAGACCCGGTCTCCAGGGGGTCGCAGAAGTAATATCTCTCCTCTCCTCCTCTGAGATTTTTGAGGGAAACTGGTTTTTGTTTTTCACTACTGAGAATGCTAAGGTGATGCACACGCAATTCAATATTGAGCTGTCTACAACATGCGTGTGCTTTTTCTGGAATAGAACGTATTTTGATCACATGAAGACAACTTTTGAGGTGCAATTCCACCTGAGTCCCAGAAATTAAGGTATGTTGCCACCACAGCCTCTGATGACTTAAGAGAAGAAGGATTTAACATTATCATGCCTGCACCTGAGTCACCTGTCAACAGATGGGGCCATTCATGTGTCACCTTGCTTTGTGTACCTCTGTGTAGGACACTGCATTTGGGCTTTGCATCTTGTTCCCTGAGGTTTTAGAAAAGGTCAAAAGATCAGAAGAGAAAGAAGGAGCCCCCTAGAAGACTTTAGGTGACACAGGGACATCCGCCTGTACACAGGGAGACCGCGTCTGAGATATCACATCATGGTCACCTGCAGGCTCTCAGGCTGCCTGTGGGGACAGCATGTCTCTGTGCCTCGGTGGAGGGATGGTGGTCCATAGGTCCTTAGCCATGATGACCTTGTCTGCCATGAACTCTTTCCCGGGGATGTTCCTTCCTCAAACTTCAGCCCCAAGGGCCCCTCTTCTGAACCTCCCTAACTCCGCCCCCGGCCCCAGGCAAACTTCCGGTTCCTTCTGTGAGCTACCTTCCGGTTCATCCAGTGAGCTATGTCACCTCCGATTTGCCTCCCAGGAGCCTTGTGAGTAGCATGGGGGAAGGACAGCTTCCTTTACACTGCAATGGGAGTGTAAAGAGGGTGGCTTCCTGCAGGTGATGAACCACCTCACATCTCTGGAAAGGTCACTCTACTCACTATGTAATGAAGATTAGAAGCCGGTGGGAGCCTTGGACCAGATTGGTGGTCCAAGGGCATGATATGAAGTCACATTGAGGGCCCAAGACATTAGTGCAATGGGAACTAAGCCCCAGAAATAGATGTTATCACTTGACCTTGATGGTGAAGAACAAGGTCATGAAAGGAGCCTGGTAAAGGACAGGAAGGGGCTTGCAGCATGACTCTCGGATTCTAAGGGAGGAGCCGCCATGCTCTCTGAAGCATTACTTCTACAAGAGTTGATTCTGGATTGATTTCCCAGTAGACATTTCTCTAAGGGCGGTAAGTACATAAAATAGATTCAATAAAGAAAGTGTAAAATGTAATGTGAAACCCCACAGCGTCCGCCTTGAATGCCGATTCTAACTGTATGTAAGTTCATTATGAGGAAACAGGCCGTGCGTGGGTCAGGTTGCTTTTGCTGTTGGATGCTTTTATTTACAAGGTTTTTACAATAATGTCTATAAATTGTTTAAATCCCTTTAAGGAACAAGAAAGAAAGAAAAAACTTCTTTCCAAGCAGGCCTTAAAGAATTGGAAGCTGAAAGAAATTTGGTGGTGTGTTCGTTACTGCCTTCGAAGCATAAACTTGGCACTTGAAACCGTGTAAACAAAAGAAATAATTTAAGTCCCTGCCTATTTTGTCTGTTTAATACTTAAAACGACTAACCAGGGGCGGTCCCTTCCCTGTCCCACGGGTGTGGGGAGCTTCCGTGACAGGATCCCGTTGAACAGAATACCCCCAGTGACTCCCTTTCTTTCTTCACAGGGTACCCAAAGCAGAGGACCGCAGCTCCTCGAAATGAGTTCCCACCCAAGCCTGACCTGCAGGCCCGGGAGGCGGAGCGGCAGCTGGCCCAGCGACTGCGGGACAGATGTGAGTTGCAGTCCAGGCAGCTGGGCCTGGCTCGAAGGGAGCTGAAGAAAGCCATCCAAGGCTTCGACGCCCTGGCTGTGTCTACTAAGCATTTCTTTGGAAAGGTGAGACTGTGTCTATGAATGTTTAAGGTCTTCTTCGCACGTTGGGTGCTTGGGAAGTGTGTGTGGTATTGGGGTTTGGGGCTAGAGTCGAGGCTTGCTGGACCTATGGAATCGCCTGCAGCATTCTAGAATATTCCAGGAGCCCCAAAATCGTCAAAGAAACATAGAGAGGACTTGAAGAGCAGACATTGCTGCTGAGGGGAAATAGACTGAGGGGCATCCTCCTCTGAGCCCTACAGAGTGGGCTCTAGAGGGCGCTCTCCTCATCGCTGCTTCTCTAGAAATGGAGAATGCTGGTTCCTTGTTGGTGGAGGGCTGGCGTCAGCTGGACGCCAAGGTTGTGCCTGAGGGTGAAAGGGGGCGTTTACTTTGGAGATTTGAAAATGATGACCATTCTTGGGGGAGGGGGGATGTGGAAGACAGGGAGCGGGATGGGTGATTGGGCAGGTGAGTAAAATGTCTTATGCTAACTGACGCTCTCGAGAACTAATCTATGGGAATCAAGACGGACATGAATTCTTTTTCGAGGCCCCCTACTTCCGAAGTACATTGGCTACCACATTCCAGTGGGAGGTTTTGGAGGATCCACCATACTCAAACCCTAGCAACCCAACCGGTGAGCGTTCTGAGCTCCCACCTGTGGACCGCCTGGTGCCTAGAAACAGGAAGAGGTAAAATTATCAATGTCTCCCCAGGAAGAAAGGGAAGTGCCTACTGCGCTAGCTAATTTGAAGTCGCTAAAACAGGACATTAAGTTCCAGGGTGTGCAACACTTCTTCCTTGGTCACCTGAGCTGCACCATACGGGGACTCTGTGCCCTTCTGTCCCCTCCCTGCCCTCCTTGTGTGCAGAAACCCAACCTGCCCTTTTTTTCCTCTCAGTCTTTTTGTTTGTTTGTTTGCTGAAAGCTGTTAGCAGGCTCACCTGCCGATCTGTTGTTTTGGGGGATGGTCAGCTACGTGGATAGCTGCTCAAATTCATTTGTTCCAAGTTTCCAGCCTCTTCCCCAACTGAGGACTGTCACACCAGCCATGAGTGATCAATTTAGATTTCCCAGTTTGGGGACTGGTGGTATTGGTGTCAACCAAGAGTGACAAGTATCTATAGTCCATCCCTACACAAGTTATAAAAGTTACAAATGCATCTTTGAGGTTTCCTGTCTCAAAACCATGACACTTATAGGATATTTGTCCTGCAGAAGGAGTGGTTAGCTTCCCTTTGGTTGGGTACAGACCTTCCATGGACTGTCAAGTCTTCAATAGTCAAGGAAATAGGGTATGTGCTGAGCCTTGAAGCTACAGTCACACTGTGACCCTACCTGCCTATGACCCACATGGCCTCCTCAGTGTCCCACCAAAGCCTTGATGATCATTTCCTGTGATCACATCCCAGGGCACTGGTAGATCCTTTGAAAAGTTAAACCTTATGACACCAGAGCAAGAAAAGAGTCGCTGGGCCAGAATTAAGGCTCCACCCGCATAGTTTTGCAGTCCTCTGCCTCAGAAAAACCTCCTTGCTGACCTCAAGTTGCTTTCCTCTATGGCGTGCACAAGGCTGTTCAGTTAGAAGCCCAGTAGGGCTATCCCCATATAGCCCGTAGCCTGCTGAGCAGCAAAGCATAGTGGAATGGAGAGCTGCCATGCTGACGAGTGGAAATGCTACCCGTGCTTCTGGAAACCTAAACAGGACCCTGTTCTCTCTCTCTGTGTGTGTGTGTGTGTGTGTGTGTGTGTGTGTGTGTGTGTGTGTGTGCGCGCGCGCGCGCACGTGCGCCGTTATCCCTGATAAGAACAGCAACCTCATCCTTGTGTGTGGTCTTCTTGCTGCATGCCTCTGGGTACCTCTCCACTTCTTTGTAAGGTCATCGTGAAGATGTAGTGAATTGATGGGTAAAGGCACTTCGTGGGAACACTTAGGAATGGTCTTTTGTGAGTGTGAGGGAAACCACTTCATGGGTTCTGCTCTCAGGAGGGATTAGACATGTATGAGGTGTGGGGAGGGGACACTAATCCTGGCCACTTAGATGTTATTACACAGGTCGTATGTCCCTGGTTTGGCATTTGAAATATGAAATGTTCCGACACCTGAAACCTTTTGAGGACTGGCAGGGCCCAGTGTGAAATCCCACACTGGAGCTTCTAAGATACCTTTAAAACACCTTTAAGACACCTTTAAAACATTGTATAAACTTACCTCTATCTTATGCTTAGAGAGTGAATAAGAATCTTAAATTCATCTCAAGTTCAGACTTGGATCCCATCCCCCAAGAAAACTCATGTATGCTATAAAAACATTCCCAATTCTAAAGCAAAAAAAAGGAAATATTTCCATCCCCTATCATTTTGGAAAAGGGATACTGTCTCTTTAGATACAATGGCAGTTTGGCTGGTCTAGTGAGTTCAGTTGCTATAGTCAATTTTTCCCGAGTGTTGAATGTATCTTGAAGGGCATACTGGAAATCCATCTCACCACTGGGGACAGCGGAGCTCAGATAGACTCCCTGTCCTGGCAGAATAGTGGCGGAAATTGTCAGCTCTGATAGCCTCAGCCCAGAGCCCAGTGATTCTGAAACGCCACACTTAGGTGCCAACATAGCCTTACACCTGCCTGCCTGACCTAACAGCTCTGTCCCTGCAGCCGGTCATGTTCCTCAACAGGCCAAGCAGACCTGCCAAAAAAGGGGGGGGGGGATATGGTTGCACACCTTCAGGGATGTGGTAATGAGTGTGACCCTCCTGGGCTCATTTCCCTGGGTCCCACTGACAAGCGGGAATCCTTTTTTTGTTCATCCAAGTGCTACCCTGTAGCACCCTCTGGTGGTGAGTTCATGAAATAGCACAGACAGTGGTCCTTACAACGCAGAATGTTTCACATTCTTACCTATGGGGCCGTGTTTATTTCCATTTTATTTTTAATGCAATGCATTGTATTGATTCAATATCTTAGCATTTGGTTTTCTTTTATAATTATCTCTGAATGTGGTGGTAGAGTGTGACTTTTGCTTGTTAGTTATTATAGATTAGGGAGAAAAGGCGTGGGAGTCGATGCCAGTGAAGCGTCTCTGTGGGTCTTCAATGTGTGTTACTATTACAGAATACTTGAGACAATTCTGATATCCATACCGAAGAAGAAAACACTCATGTCACAAGCCAGGAGGCGAAAGGAGAAAGAAGAAAGGGTTTTTGAGGTCCCACGGTCTGGCTCGGGGGATCCGCAATACCTCTAGGCCTTTGCTACCACAAAGGATCCCCCACCTTCCCACAGTACCCCATAGTTTCCCAGTCTGCAGCAAGGCCTTGAACACTTGGCCCGACGGTTGGTGGTCTGTCTAAGCTCCTCCCCCACAGTTACCTGGCAACAGCCAGGTAGGCCTGACCCACTATAAAAGGGGCTGCCTGCCCCTCCTCCCCCTCTTGCTCTCTTGCTCCCCATCTCTCCCCATTCCCTTCCTTCTCTCTCCACGTGATCATGGCCGGCCTCTGCTTCCCTACTCTCCCTCTCTCTCTCCCTCTCTCTGCCTCTTCTACCCTCTCAACTCCCCTCCCCATGCCCTGAATAAACTCTATTCTATACTACACCATCGTGTGGCTGGTCCCTCAGGGGGAAGGGATGCCTTGGCATGGGACACCTCCTTCCCCCACACCTCACTACACCCCCATAGAACATATCCCCTACCTCTTTATCTTTTTATAAACACATCACCATCCACACTCATTTTTCTCTAAGCTAGTTCCAAAGAATATAACAATATCATTGCATTTACTGTCTTTTATTATGGAAACAAACTCTTGTTTTTCTCTCTTTAAGATTTATTCTCTCACGCATTATGTATCAACTGCAGTGAAAACAAACTCTAAATACAAAAGAGTGGAAGGAACAAAATCTCAAATCCCCATAGTTATATTTAAAATTTATTAGTATTCTACTCTCCGAGTTTTGTGTATTTTTAAAAGATATAAATCTTTTATTTATGTATGTATGAGTGCTCTATCTCCATGTATGCTCCACTGCCAGAAGAGGGCGTCAGTTCCCATTACAGATGGTTCTGAGCCACCATGTGGGTGCTGGGAATTGAACTCAGGACCTCTGGAAGAGCAGCCAGTGCTCTTAACCGCTGAGCCATCTCTCCAGCCCAAATTTGTATGTTGTTTTTAATATATTTAACCTGGAACAGTGGAGGTTTTTGGGCTACTGTGAAAGGGCCCGTGGGCGACTTGGAAATTTTGAAAGTAGACAGGGCTCACAGATAACAGCTAAGCCCCTGTTGACTGACTGACTGACGTCAATGCCCGAGATTCTGGAGATGTTATTCCAACCCTCACCGAATTCTTCCAGCTGGTTTAGCTATCATCCTTGTGTGACATTTGGGGAAACTGAGGGAGATGTAGGTCTCTAAGGACAACATAATGAGAACAAAGTGGAGCCAACAGTCTTTGCACCGTTTATTAATGCCCCCTCCCACTACCAGCCCTCCCTGTGCTTCTCTGTATGTGTGTGGGGGGGGCGGGGAGGGAGCAGAGGAAACATAATCACAAACAGTGAGGTAGTAATTAAAAGCTGGATAGTTACACCTGATGCTCACCGGAAGTGCCCAAAGGCCATTTTGTCCTGTTGCCCTTAAAACTGACCAAGTGAGATATAGTGTTCTGAGGAGTCCTTAGGAATGGGGCAGGGGTGTGTGCAGGGGTGGGGAGAGCCACAAGATCCGGGGTGAGCGGAGTGGACTTGTCCACCTCCCAGGTAGAGGGGATCCTCTCCCTCTTTCCAAGCTCTTGGTGAATCGTTGCTAACTTCGGAATACAGTTCTCGCCTTGGGCTCTGTTGGAAAGCACAGCTTTCCCTGGGTGGGGACGGCTGGCTCCTCTTGGAGAAGCCTCCCCAGGGTCTTCATTAAGGCTTCATAGCACCTGCTCCCCTCTGCTGTCTACAGTCAAGCAGAGGGGAGAAGATGGAGGAATCCTTCCCCCAGCAAGTGTTTGCTAGCTCTCGCTGTTCAGGGCAGTGGGGTTTTAAATTAGGGCTTCATCAGATGAGCCAACTCTGAAGGCAAGAGAGAAGCTGTATTCCACCGGCAGAAGGACAGCCCATTCCAGAGGCTCCTCCCTCTCTCCCCGCCTCACCCCCTTGCGTGTTCCAGGCCAAAGCCGAAGAAGCAACCGGATGCCTTGTGTGGCTCCTTCAGTCCTTGATCTGGCACCACGATGCTTTGCGCCTTCCACCTTGTTTAAAGTTTCCGGCCATTATCTTCTCTCGTTCTTTAATTTGCCCCAAGTAGCCAAACCCTGAAAGATTCGGAATATGAATAGTTCTAGTTTGGTTGGCAGAGAGCATTGTGGGAGTTTTTAACGAAGTGGTCCATGTGGGCAAATTGATGGCTACCTGGTGCAGCAATACAGGAGGCCTGCGTCCTACCGGTGTTATGGAAGTAAAGGCCCCTGCAGTGAGGTGACTGCTTTTCCTCTTAGGGCTCTAGCTTAGAGGAATTTCACAGTGTGATCTTCAGATACTAAAACATTCCCTAAGTCCAGAGGTTGAAATCCCCCTACAAGACTCCGGTCCTGAGATGTCCGTTAGCACAACAGGAAAATAAGTCGAGAGCAGGGTCCCTCTGCCCTGCTTACGAAGACCCTCGGTCCCATGCCTGTCGTAACCCACTGTTATGTCGATAGTGAAAACCTCATAGTAAGATAAAAACCAATACCTGACCACGGTAAAAACCACTTGCCTTGATCAGATCATAACTTATGTGTTGTGCATTCTTCCAATGAGATGATGTCCTTTTTAACACAGACGAACACTGTGTGGGGAGAAAACTGGGGTGTCTGCCTTTCAGATCACCTGGGATGAAGAACTGGGTACTGTAGACCAGCCAGAGTGTGGCAGGGCACACAGTCACAGGCTGTCCCACCCAACCTTTGGGCAATCGTAGCTTCTACAACTCCAGAGTCTCTACTTAAATGTCACTGGAAATTCTTTTATTTTTCTTTTCTTTTCTTTCTTTTCTTTTCTTTTCTTTTCTTTTCTTTTCTTTTCTTTTCTTTTCTTTTCTTTTCTTTTACTTCTTTCTCTTTCTTTCTTTCTTTCTTTCTTTCTTTTTTTTTTCTGAGACAGGGTTTCTCTGTATAGCCCTGTCTGTCCTGGAACTCACTTTGTAGACCAGGCCGGCCTCGAACTTAGAAATCTGCCTGCCTCAGCCTCCTGAGTGCTGGGATTAAAGGAGTGTTGCCACCACACCCAGCTCTTTTATTTTTCTAATTAATTGATTATATTGTATGCATATTTGTGTTTGCCTGGACTTTGTAAATGCATCATGTGTGTGCCCAGTGCCCTCAGAAGTCAGAAGAGGGTATCCAGATGCCCTGGTGCTGGAGTTACAGATGTTTATAAATCTCTGTGGGGGTGCTGGGACTCAAACCTGGGTCCTCTGCAAGAGCAGCCAGTGCTTCTAACCACTGAGCCATCTCTCCAGCCCTGGGAATTGCTCTTTAGATAAGCTAAGTATTGAGAACTCCATGAAAGGAAAGTAAGTTAAAGTAATAATCCGAGTTTTATAAGCAAATCGCTGCGCTGCCTAAGGAGATTGGCACTTTTTTTGCCTCGGTTCTTTAAAACATGTTTTCTGTGGGAAATGGACTCACTGGCTTTCCTAGAATTTGATTTTTCTGGAAACCGGGCTGCTAACAGTCTAATTTCAGTTTTGTATTCTAATAAAGGAGAATGGCTAACTATGTAACTTCAGGGACAGCTTGAGCGAGGGAGCTGCCAGGCCTAGGGATCTGGGGTGTAGGCTTATCCAAAGTCCTACTATCTGCGAGGCTAAGACAGGAAGATTGCCAGAGTTCAAGGCCAGTGGGGCTACACAGTGAGCTAGAGAGGGAGAGCTTATCTCACGAGGTACAGTATGTGTCACCAGCAGGTAGCTAAACACAAGTCACGAGAGAAGCAAACTCCAGCGAGTTCCGTGGGCATGCTTATCTAGAAATGACGTGAGAAGGAAAGAGTTGACCCCAGAGAGTACACAGAAGACCCAGGAGAAGCCAGGACAGGGTCTTAAGAGCCATGTCTGCTCCCCATCTGGGACCCAGGGTGTGAGCAAAGTCCTAAGGAGAAAGGAGCCGTGGAAAAGGTTAAGGAAACAAGGGACCCTACCCTAGAGGAGCCAAATCAGAGAGGATTCCAGACCAGGTTCCATTTATTGGGTAAAAGGATACAGAATAAGGAAGTGGCTAGAATTTTGTATCTGAGAGCCGAGTCAACAAAGAGGAGTTACTAAGTTTCCTTAAAAGCTGGCAGGGGAACCCGGTCCATCCAGAGCTAAGCCTGAGAGAAGCGGCAATGGCGCCATCTAGTGAACACTGTCTGCAACTGAACGCCTGGGCTCCGAAAAGTCGCATCAGTGTTACCTTCTCAAAGGAACTGTAGAGAGCAAGAGAGTGTTTTCTCTGGAGTCACTAACCGTGGGACACAGACCTGCTTAGTCCACAAACTTAATTGTAACTAAGCTTCAAATGGGAAGCACAGGGGTTCTTTCCTCTTCCTCTTGTTCCTGATAGTCAAATCACCAAGACAGCAAGATGGATGGGCACCACATGCCGTTCACCTAGGAGTCACTTTGTAAAAGCAGTTATGTATTGCCCAAACCCGCAGTCAGGTGACCCACACCTGTAAATTCAGTATCCGGAGAGAAAAAAGGCAAGAGATGGAAGACAGGTCAAAGAGGTTAATTCAACTATATCAATAACCACTTTAAATGAGAATAGCTTGAACCCCCAAAGACACGGGTAGTCAGAAGTCATTTAATGAATCCAACTATATGGTAACTGCAAGAACCTCAATTTAAATATAAAAATCAAACTTGAGGTAAAGGGGCGAGGAAGATACACTATGCTAACACTGTTAAAGAAGAGGCAGAGTGGATATAGAATTTAATATATTTTTAAGTCTTCAAGAATTTCGTACAGTGTCATTTGATCATTTACATAGGTACACAGGTTGACACTAAGCTTATGTCACAGCTTTTGTCCATTTAATACAAGCCTAGCTAAATCTAGGAGGAGAGAGTCCCAATTGAGGGGTTTCCACCATCAGATTGGCCTGTGGGGCATGTATGTGGGACATTTTCTTAATTGCCAATTGATGAAAGAGGCCCAGCCCACTGTGGGTGGTACCATCCCTAGGCAGATGAGCCGGGGATGTAGCTGAATAAGCTTAGAGAAAGCCAACCATCAGGCAGCATTTCCCCGTGGCCTCTGCTTTAGTTCCTGCCTTGGCTTTCCCTGGTGGTGGACTGTGATGTGGACGTGTAAGCCCTTTGCATCCACCCCATGCTGGGTTTGGTGGGTGTTTATCACAGCAACAGAAACCTAACTAGCGCAGATGCCTTGAAACCAGGAAGACTGTCAGTACACAACTCAGCCCTTCAATGAGAAAGTGTCCGTTCACCAAGAACTCGGAGAAGGCGTAAAGCTGGCTGCTAGTATTGCAGGCTGACTCTGTTGAGCTCCAGGGATGTGTGTACATACATAATGTTCAGTTAGTATAGACCCAAGAGCCATGCTGCTCCAAACTAGGAACTCTGCTTTTAAACGTGTCTCCTATCTAGGGGATTGGGAATAAGAATCCCCAATGTGTACTGGGCACACAGCTCTGCCCTTGGTATGTGTATGAACATTATTTCATGTAATCTTCATGATGAAGGTACTTCGATCCCTAGTTTATGAATAACCTGGCTACCTTTTCATCGAATCATGTCCTGCGTATTATTTTAGTCATCGTGCATTTTATCAAATGCCTGCTAGGTCTCAGAGTAATAAAATGGAAATGACACAGCGTCTCTTTTAAGAACGGCACATCCCCATGTAACAGCTCCTCATCCAACTCCCCCAGCAATGCTGGAAGGTAAGCAGGAAGCCAGGTATGTCACCCCATGACAGGCGAACAGGGGACGAGGCTTCTACTTGACTGAGGCCAGTAAACCGGTGTCTTAGGGTTCTACTGCTGTGAACAGACACCATGACCAAGGCAACTCTTATAAAGGACAACACTTAATTGGGGCTGGCTTACAGGTTCAGAGGGTCAGCCCAGTATCATCATGGCAGGAAGCATGGCATTGTGCAGGCAGACTTGGAGCTGAAGGACCAGAGAGTTCTACATCTTGATCCTTCAGGAGACTCTTCTGAAGGCAGATAGGAGGAGGCTCTTTGCTGCACTGGATGGAGCTTGAGCCTAGGACCTCAAAGCCCACCCCCACGGTGATGCACTTCCTCCAACAAAGCCACACCTACTCCAATAAGGCCACGCCTCCTAATAGTGCCACTCCCTGGGCCAAGCATATTCAAACCAGCAGCACAGGAAGCTTGAGACTGTGCAGATAAATTCTGGAGACCCCCCCCCCCCAGAAAGAATGGTGGGTGTAGTTAGTTAATAGCTCTAAATCGTATCATTTAAAATACTTGTAATAATCATATACACTAAAAAAGGAAGCCATGTGAAGTGGTGGCTGCCTTAGTTAGCTGGGTGGTAAAGGTTGCTCTATTCAGGTAAAGATGTTAGATTGCACATGTTAATTTGCGTTGTATATCTGTCACTAGTAATAAAGCTGAGGGGGGGTGGGGCTAAGATGCAAAGTTCCTATCTCCAAGTGGTTTACACCTTTGGCTGTTCTGTGGTATTTTATTGACATCGATGGGCCCCGTGGAACTTGCAGTGGTCAGAATGGAAAACAGGGGAGGTTTGTTGTCACTGTAACATGTGAGTCACTGACTATAAGTCTCCGCTTCTGGCCCAGGCTTCATGGAAAAATAACAGGTCTCTAAAAATATCTTTAATCTGATGACTGGGGATGGGCGTGACGGTGCTTGTCTTTAATCCCAGCAGGTGGGAAGCAGAGGTAGGTGGATCTCTGTGGGTTCGAAGCCAGCCTAGCCTACATGCTGAGTTCCAGGACAGCCATGGTCACATAGTGTGACCCTGTCTCAAACAAACAAGCAAACAATGATTGAGACTTCTCAGATGGGGTTGGAGAAATGTCTCAGAGTCAAGAGTGCTTGGTGTTCTCCCAGAGTAGCAGAGTTTGGCTCCCAGCACCCATGTTAGGAGGCTCACAACCGCTCATAACTCCAGAACACAGCAGATCTGCCTGCTCTGGCCTCTGAGTGGACCTGCACATAATGTGTCATATGTGCAGGCACTTCCACATAAATAAAAGTTAATCTTAAAAAAAAAAAAGCCTTCAGGGGCTGGTGAGATGGCTCAGTGGGTAAGAGCACCCGACTGCTCTTCCGAAGGTCTGGAGTTCAAATCCCAGCAACCACATGGTGGCTCACA
>NC_034612.1:38331433-38354131 GCF_900095145.1 Mus pahari
AAGAAAGAAAAGAAAAGAAAAGAAAAGAAAAGAAAAGAAAAGAAAAGAAAAGAAAAGAAAAGAAAAGAAAAGAAAAGAAAAGAAAAGAAAAGAAACAGCCTTGAGCCCCATAGAGGGCATTTTCTAAGTAGGTTACTTACTTCAAGTGCATGGATTTTCACCTGCATGTATGTCCGAGGAATATACACACAGTGCCGACAGAGGCCAAGAGAGGGCGCTAGATCCCCTGGAACCGGAAGTACAGGTGGCAGTGAGTGCTGAGGACCGCTAGTGTTCTAGCCCCTGAGCCACATCTCTACACACACACACTCAGAGAAAGAACTGCTAATGTCATTAAAGGCATTGCAATGTGAGCGATTTCAACAAGAGATTCAAATGATTACATGTAAACATCGAAATCCCAGCACCTACATCAAGTGGCTCCCAACTCTGTCAGTCCAGGGAATCTGGCGCCCTCTTCTGGTCTCTGTGGGCACTGCACTCACATGCACAAACCCATACACAGACACACCTACAGGCTCAGGATTTAAATTTTTTTTTTTTTGGGGGGGGGGGGGTTGAGACAGGGTTTCTCTGTATAGCCCTGGCTGTCCTGGAACTCACTTTGTAGACCAGGCGGGCCTAACTCAGAAATCTGCCTGCCTCTGTCTCCCGAGTGCTGGGATTAAAGGTGTGCGCCACCACCGCCCGGCTTTAAAATACTTTTTGATCTTTAAAGAAAAGAAAGAGAGAGGTGCCAAGGAGAGCTCCCTTCTATCCATGAAGAGATAAGGAAATCTGAGAAGAAAGGGGAATAAGGTCTGAGTATAGAGCAAGGAACTGTTGTAATCTGGGGTCTTCAAAACCATCGAGATTTAATGAATTCTTCTGGAAAAAAATCTTGAGATATCAAGGATCTGGGATGGTCATAATGCAATTTGTTGTTTTGAAGAAACTAAGAGTTTAGAAAAAATTGATAGTAAGAGAGACTGGATAGAGCTCAGTGGTAGAGATTTGCTGAGCATGTGCAAACCCATGAGTTCTATCTCCAGCACACAACACACACACACCCACACACACACACACACATACAGACACACACACACAGCTGCTAGAGAGCATGAGTGTGAAAGTAAAAGTGAAACTGGATATTGATGAAGAACAAAGTCTAAAAAAATAAAAAGTTGGGGGGCTGGTGAGATGGCTCAGTAGGTAAGAGCACCCGACTGCTCTTCAGAAGGTCCAGAGTTCAAATCCCAGCAACCACATGGTGGGTCACAACCATCCGTAACAAGATCAGACGCCCTCTTCTGGAGTGTCTGAAGTCAGCTACAGTGTACTTACATATAATAAATAAATAAATCTTTAAAAAAAAAAATAAAAAGTTGGGACTTGGAAAAGGTCAGCAGGCAGTTTGGGAAAATGAGGTGTGTAATCTTTGTGTCTTAGTTAGGTTTCCATTGCTGTGAAGAGACACCATGACCAAGGCAACTCTTATAAAGAACAGCATTTAACTGGGGCTGGCTTGCAGTTTCAGAGGTTCAGTCCACTCATGACCAGAAGCATGCGTGGCAGCATGTAGGCAGACATGGTGCTGGGGGACCCAAGAGTTCTATATCTTGGTCTGAAAGCAGCCAGAAGGAGGCACTCTTCCACATTGGGTGGAGCTTAGGAGAAGACCTCAAAACCCACCCACAGTGACACACTTCCTCTAACAAGACCACACCCGCTCCAATAAGGCCACGCCTCCTCCAATAAAGCCACACCTCCTCCAGTAAAGCCACGCCCCTCCAGTAAGGCCACACCTACTCCAATAAGGCCATACCGCCTAATAGTGCCACTTCCCATAGGTCAAGCATATTCAAATCACCACACTTGGTGCCAACATGGACGGCCATGGCAGTGCTTTCCCACAGGCCACTGTTGCTAGGGAGTGTTAGTGGGAGAGGCTTAGAGTTTTCCCTTTCCCTCTGCAGCCAGACGCAGTTCATGAAGTCCATGAGATGATTTCAGTCTTATGGACACTAGAACGGTGAGGAGGCCCAAGTCCATAATGAGGAATGCTCAGGAAAAGATGAATCGCTTGGAAAAGAAGGGGAGGCAAGTCCATGCTTGATAGGAAACCCTAAGATTCGCCTACTGACAGAGAAAAATCTTGTAAAAGGGACAGGAGGCAGTGTCTTCTGTAGTCCATCTAGTTCGGCTAAAGGATTTGTTGCAGCTTATTTCTGCATGGTACGGTGTTGGGGAACAAATGAGTGGACTCATGGACTAAATAAATCCTCAACCTGTGTGTCATAGCCCCTTTGGGGTTGAATGACCCTGTCACCGAGGCCACCTGTCAGATATCCTGCTTATCTGACATGGATGAGTCATAACAGTATCAAGTTTACAGTTGTGAAGTAACAATGAAAATAATTTTATGGCTGGGGGTCACCACAGCATGAGGAACTGTATTAAGGGGTCACAGTGTTAGGAAGGTTGAGGGCCACTGGTCTACACAATAAAAGTAGCCTGCTTCTTGCTTTGCCAAAAAAAAAAAAAAAAAAACCAAGTGGTTGACCCGAGATTCTTATAGGACCTTTGTGTCATGACATATAACAAATACTTTTAATAGATCACTTATTTGGCATGGTGCCTATTGCTTTGAACTTGCAGAACTGGATGCAGAATGTTGACTGGGTTCTAGCACATGAGGCCTCAGAGCTGGGCCAGACAGCTAAGAGCATGAGAGGGTCTTCCAGATGGCAGAAGAGAAAGCCAGCGCCCACAGGCGCTGGTGTAAGTGTGGATGCACAGTTGGGAAGTGGTATCTAGCGCTCCTCCGTTTCCGCTGCCCCGCTATTTCTTATGTGTATAAGTATTTGCCTGCATGTATTTCTGTGAGCCATGTGCATGTAGTGCTTGAGGAAGCCAGTAGAGGGCATCATTCCCTGGATCAGAAGCCGTAGACTATTGTAGAGTGCTGGGAATTGAACCTACATTCTAACCAGTGGTGCTCTTAACTCTTAACCTCTGAGCTATCTGAGTCTCCAGCACCCACCGTCACTGTTCCTTATAAGGAAGAATAGCAGCAGCACCCCAGCCTCTCTTGCGGTACCCCTTTGGAGGGCCAGCCTCCGGCTTCTGTCATGTTGGTATCAGAATGAACAACAAGACTCTGATGATGGACACTCGTTACTCTCAGTTGGCGGATGATGGTTTCCGAGGTGTGAATGCGCTCCTGCCGTGGTGAGTTTGTCCTGCTATCTGAACTGACATGTCTTACACCGGCTTCGTCTTTGTAGAGAGCAGTTTCAAGGTGCAGATTTCCCAGGAGGAAGGGGATTCCTGCGCCCGCATCCATCCCTCTGCAGGTTGCTCTGATTCAGCGAGTTGTGACGTGTTGATCTCCTCGTTAGCTTCCTTGTCCGATGGCTTACTTATTCTCCTAGAGAGAATGCATGCGAGGAGATGAGTTCATGAACGCTCAACCTTCACCAATGAGGGAAGAACAAAGGGAGTTTACGTGTTAACAGTTTCCTCATGCTGGGGAAGAACTGTGACCCTCCGTGTCTGTAGGCTCTTCCAGAAAAATCAACATTGATTTTTGAGAGAATTGGTGAAGAAAATAGGGGGCGTGGAACAATCCAAAATTAGCCTCTGTGGTTGGAGAGTCCTTTCGGCAGCCAGTGAAATGTAGCCGGAGTCCTAAAAGGACAGGCATCTGGGATTCTGTCCAGATTCAGGGGGGAGCCGGTACCCAGGGGCAGAAGGAGCAGGAGCAGGAGGTAATTATAGGGCAGACAGAGGAGCCTGGACACAGTGGAGGTGACATCTGTAATTGTGACAAGGAAAAGATGCAGAGGGCTAAATCCCCTAGCTCTGTGAACAGGAAGGATTTGACACCATGTAGGTAAATACTGTGATGCGTGCAGCACATACCATGAGCTCGCTCTGTCCGTCCCAGTCTCTAGGCAGGCGCTAATCACACAGTGTTTCCTGTTAACCCTGCCCTGGTCACGTTCTCTGCCTTGTTTAGACAAATGAGTTCCTTTGGCTAAAGTTACCGGAGCAGGTCTGGGAGCTAAGGCAGGGACGCTAACACTGCGGTCTGTGTTCTCCGTGACATTCTGCAGCCATCTAGTGATCGGAACCGGGACTGAAACTTAGTCCAGGAGCGTAAGAAGAGACCCAGTAGAGAAAGCACAGGATGGAAGAGCAGAAACCCAGCTCAGTCAGGCCTGCTCACCAGCATCTTCTGTTTCAATGCCCTTTGTCTGTAAAATTAGTCCATTATGAGGGAAACTCGAGAGAACGCAGGGAAATGGCTTGAAATACTGTCGCTCCATAGAGATGACTGTCTATCCCAACTCCATCCAGGTCCTGCTCCGAGCTGAAACTATTCACGGCTGATACAGCACAGAGCTGGCAGGCCACCCTTCGCGCCCTCTTGTGAGGGGGTTGATCAGGTCACGGGTGCCAGTGTGAAAAGCAATATTGGGACGCGTGGCTCTCTCTGGGAAGTGGGCTGTGTGCAGAGTAGGAAGAAAGGGGTCCTAGAGAAGCATTGCCAGGAGGTCGAGGCAAAGAAAAAAAAAACAAACAAACAACCCACTACAGTGGGAAGGGTTACAGCAGCTCCGTGGACCATACCTAAGGGAAGTAGGTGGAGCCCTGGGCTGGGGAGTTGGGGTCGGGAAGCAGGGCCTTAGAACATGTACCAGGATGGGAAGTGATAGGTCCTCTCCCACGATGAAATGAGCCAGTTCAAGCCAGATTGGAGTCTATAAAGGCAGGGTTATTGGGAAGCAGCTCTCAGGTGGGTTCCCTGGTTCCAAGCAAGGAGGTCAGGGAAGTCGCCCATGGGTGGGAGGTGGGGGCAGAGGGGGGAAGAGCGAGAGAGAAAAGCTGTTTGTCCATGGTCTGAATCCCAACAGGGAGGCTGGTTGCTAGGAGCAGAAGAGAAGCCTCTGAGTGTAGGGTGCCCTGAGCAGCTGTGCATCTGGACAGAATCTGACAGAACCCAGAAGGGACCCATGGCAGGAGCCTGCATGGCTGCAGGTGCAGGGCCTAGACCCAAGTAGGGGGCATGGAGATTGGGGGGCGTGGAGATAGGGGCGTGGAGATGGGGGGCGTGGAGATTGGGGGCGTGGAAATGGGGGTGTGGAGATGGGGCGTGGGAATGGGGGGCATGGAGATGGGGGGATGTTGGTGGGTGGGTGGAGAGATGTTTGGGAAATAAGTTGGGTAGGTATGGAGATGTGCTCAGAGAGGAGCAAAAGGAAGAGAACTGATCTCTGCTTGGGGACCTCCATCAGAGAGACACCACACACTAAAGTAGAAACAGTGGAAATTAGATTCCGAGAACACTGTTATTTGGGCTCCTGGGGTGCTTGCTCTGAGATGCAGGACATGAAGTCAGGTGGATAGTGCCAGTGCCCTTAAACCCACCAGCCAGCACGTTTCACCTGACATGGGGTCTGGGAAAGACTGAGTCCCCGCCGTGGCCCCTCACAGGCCACGTGTCACGAAGACACAGCTCTTTCCCTAACGGAGTTGACCTCGTTCCTGAGATTAAGTCAAGCCAAAGCATGGGAACAGAAAGCAGATTCCCCCCAAACTAGGGCACACTCTAAATGATTGGCAACGCCACCTGGAAAAGGGCAGCCTCAAGGAAGGGAGGCCTGGCAGGGTAGCGTCAGATGGGAGGGAAGACAGCAGCCCAATAGTTGAGCAAGAGAACAGTTGGAACGCCGGGCTGTGCCGGGAGGCAGAGGGGTGTAGACTGACTGACTGCTGTGGTGTATCAATGGGTAAAGTTGACTATGGGATCAGCCACGAAGGCAGACATTTGTTCTTGGATTGGAGAGATGGCTCAGAAGTTAAGAACACTCATTGCTCTTAGAGAGGACCTGGGTTCACTTCCCAGTGCCCACACGAAGGCTCACAACCCCATAACTCCAGTTCCATGGAATCCAATGCCCCTCCTGTCCTCCGTGGGCACTAGGCATGGCGCATACACACCCATACATGTGTACAGGTAAAACACTCGCACAAGTAAAAATAATGTAAATCTAAACATAGAAAAGATGGTTTGGCTTCCTATTTCACCGGCTTGCTTTGCTCTCATCCCAAACAGACAGATCATGGCAGATGGCAATCATATGTCCAAGTGACGTGAAAATTGTGTGCATCTATCACTGCCCGCCCTATGGTGAGCTTGGTAGTCAAAGGAACATTGTTAAGTAGATGTAAGTGCCTAAAGGAAAAGGGGAAAATTCATCTAATTCGATTCTGTTTGGGGATACTGTAACAAAATACTTGAGCCTGGATAACTTATAATGAAGATAACTGTTTCTATCAGTTTTGAAGGCTGAGATATCAGGGTGATGGTGTTAGTGTCTCACATGGGCATTTTATTGAAGAACACAGGGAGGCTAAAAGGAAAACCTAACTTGGAGAACCTTTCATCACATATCCACTGTGACCTAAACACCACCCACCTCCTAGTACGGTTGAGTTGTGGGTTAAGTTTGCAATATTTGAATTTGGGGGAATCAAGTTCAAACCAGAGTAGACCTTTTCACACTCTGAGGTGTCCGGAGAGCCATCTGGGTGCCCTGCTGCAGGAGAGAACGGGAAGTTTCCCTGAGGGGAGGAGCAGGGAGGAGCGGGGAGGAACGGGGAGGAGCACCCGTAAGAGAGAATGGGTGAATGACTCCCGAGAAGATGCCTGCAGGTTTCAGTAGTCACCGCCGCCCTCTGCCATTCAGGGAAGGCTTATTTTGAGCGACAGCTTTAGAAGTCTCTGGCCTTTGTGTGTCGCTGTGGCGCCTGTGATGTGGGAACACATCATGACAGAGAAAGCTTGTTGAAGCCAGCGGCTTAGCTCATGTCTGCCGGAAAGCAAAAGAGAGGAAGGGGCTGGACCCCAGTATCTGGTCAGCCTTTTGCCAAGGCTCTTAAAATGTCTATCACCTCCGCAATCGCCCTCTGCTGGTTAGTTATTGTCAACTTGATCCAGAGTCTGAGAAGAGGGAGCCCCAAGTGAGGAGTGGCCTCCATCAAATGGACCTCCATTCATGATCGTGGGGCATTTTCCTAATTAATGATTGATGTGAGAGCATCTCATTGTGAGTGGCACCACCGCTGGGAGGTGATCTTGGGCTGCATAAGAAAGCAGGCCGAGCAAGCAATGAGGAGCAAGCCAGTCAGCAGCACCCCTCCACGGGCTCTGCATCGGCTCCTGCCTCCAGGTTCCTGCCTTGAGTTCCTGCCTTGTCTGCCTTCTAAACTACACCAGCTTTCTGTGACCCAGGATCTGACCTGTCCCTTCTGTTCTATGTGGAAGGCAAAAGCTTTGTCTAGATAATGGAATGTGTGCTTTTTTTAGGTTCTGAATGAACTAGAACCTGGAACCTGAAATAAGTACCCCCACCCCCAAGCTGCTTTTTGTCACTGTTTTATCACAGCAACAGAAACCACATTGGGACAAGCACCATGGGCTAGAGGGGAAACCTTCAACGCTCAGACAAAGAAAGGGCTTATGGCTCTGACACTATAACTCTCCACACAGGGAATTCTTCATCCCGGGCTTCCGCTTTGGATCCCTGCCCTGGCAGCCCCACTGTCTAATTTCCCCTCTTTAAGATGACAGAAACAGCTCATGCTCTGTGTTTTAGATCCACCCAAAGGTGCTTACGCGGGGGTAGAGGGCGTGTACGCTCCCCTGGAACACCCAGCACGGGCTGTGCTGATGAAGGGGATCCACCTTCTCTGTCTGCAAGAAGGAAAGGAGGCCCAGCCCCCAGGAGGCCCGGAAGCTTCCGGGTCCTTCAGTTTGGCACCAGCAGTCCTGGAGAGCCACACACTGCCCGCACACAGAGAAAGCAGTGGTCCTTAACATTCTTGCATTGGGGCAACTTCCTCATGAGAAACACACACGTACTTCAGGGGCAGATCCGAGGCTCATCTTCAAGCCACGTGACCTACATTGGATATAATTAAACCTGGAAAGGGGGTAGAGTATGAAAAAAAATGCTTTTAAGCTAATGAACATTTTTGGTGTATGGTTTTTTTTTTATTATTATTATTACATCATGGGAAAATCCCCAAAGTAAAAGGGGAAAATTACTGGGGGGTATTTATAAAGCGTCTCCTTTGTGTGAATATATTCTATGAGCTGAAACCTACCAGGGAAAGACAGCTTTTCTTCCAGTGGAAAAAAGGTCTTGGTGACAAAATGAAGCAACACTGAGTTCCATTTCTTTGTTCCTGCCGGGGGGGGGGGAAGCTCTGCCCACAGCCCTGCCCCAGTTGTCTGAACTTAGGAAATCACCATCCCTTGGTAAAATACACCAGCTTTCTGTGACCGGGATCTGACCTGTCCCTTCCCTTCTATCTGGAAGGCAGTAGCTTTGTCAAGATCATGTAATGTGTGCTTTTGAGGTCCTGCTGCCGTTTTAGAACACATAACACATCAAATGTGGTTGGGGGGGTCATATATGATAGCGCAAGCCCCTTAAAAACTGTCTGGATCCCCTCAGAAGCTTGTAGATTAAAATAAAGCCCCCCCACACACACCCCTTATTCCTAGCAATAACTGTTCTGCATGGTTTGTTCCTCGCAAGCCCTGACGTTTGAGGACTTGAGCACCCTACAGAGGTGCTGACTTCTTGCTGGGGGCATCTTGCAGACAGCCAGGGCTTCCAAGAGACACAGCCTTATCAGAGGCTGGGAGATAAAATGTGGCAGCTCCTAGCCCCTGCCCCGGCCCTGGTCCCAACCTCCAACCCACCCCCACCCCCAGCCCCCAGCCCTGACTCCAGCCCCAGCTCCAGCCCGGGCCCTGGCCATTTATGCTATCTCCATTTAAGCCCCTTGCCAGTGACAGGTATTTCTAGCTGACAAAAGACCCGAATCTCCTGCTCTAATAATGTTGGTAACCTAAAAATATCTAGCTGAAACAATACAGTTGGGGGCTGCCCTACTGGGCCGTACCACTGGTGCTAAGATTCATTTAAACCCCATTCGTGGTTAGAGATGTCTAAGTCTTCGTTTTCTTCAGGGATTCCTGGTGGCTGGGGCACTACCCTGGGCTCCAGGGTCCGGCAGGGAATGAGATCAAGCACAGGCGTTGAGGTCACTGCTTGTGGCTGTGAGAGACAATCTCAGGGGCCTCCTAGGACAGTTTGCAGATGTGACCACTGGTGTGAGGCACACCAGGTTACGCCCCCATGTTCTCCTGGGGGCCACCCAGAAGGCCTCATCTTGTCTCGCTGCTTCTGTGGCTGTAGACTATCCTCTGGAGGCAGTTTCTGCTTCCTGGGTGGTGACACTCAGAGCCGGCACAGGTGCCTGTGATATCCCTGTGGCCTAACCTATCCCAGCAGAGCAGATGGTCCAAAAGCAGATGTGCCAGGGATAACTAAGAGGGTTGTCCTGGCTGGTTTTGTGTGTCAACTTGACACAAGCTGGAGTTATCACAGAGAAAGGAGCTTCAGGTGAGGAAATGCCTCCATGAGATCCAGCTGTAAGGCATTTTCTCAATTAGTGATCAAGGAGGAAGAGCCCCTTGTGGGTGGTGCCATCCCTGGGCTGGTGGTCCTGGGTTCTATAAGAAAGCAAGCTGAGCAAGCCAAGGGAAGCAAGCCAGTAAGCAGCACCCCTCCATGGCCTCTGCATCAGCTCCTGCTTCCTGACCTGCTTGAGTTCCAGTCCTGACTTCCTTTGGTGATCAACAACAATATGGAGGTGTAAGCTGAATAAACCCTTTCCTCCCCAACTTGCTTCTTGGTCATGGTGTTTGTGCAGGAATAGAAACCCTGACCGAGTTAAGGGTCCTTAGTGCTTCGTTGGTTGGTATTTTCTTATTGTCTTTTTATATCCTTCAGAAACAGGCAGGGCTAAAGAGTTCTTTTAGCCTTTCCCCAGTCCCACGCCATCCCCACAGTGGTCCAGCTTGGTCCCAGTATTCTCCATTACTGTCGCTAGAGCCCTCCGGCCACTGATGGCTGTTTATCCTCCTAAGGTTTAGGCATGGAAGCATGCCTTAGTGCAGGGATGCTGTGGCCAGGTGAATCCATGTAGAAGCCTCAGGACCCAGAAAGCCACCCTGTAGTTTAGAAAGATGCTTAGCCCCCTGGAAAGAGAGACGGTCATCTGCTCTTCCTCGTCAAACCTTTCCTAGAACCCTGACACGTCAGGCAGGGTGAACGCCACCCCTCAACCTCAGGCACAGAGCCCATCTCAGTGAAGAAGAAATGTCATAAGGCCTGGCCTGGCCCAGAGGCCCTTGGTACATGTCTGTGTGGGGGGATAAAGGGATGACATACAGAGGACAGCTTTGAATACATGAATTGATGGAGCAAATTTAAAATTCAATTTGAATCATGCGAGCAAAATGAAGAAAGCAGAAAAGATTGTGTCAAGGTTTGGGCTTCTGCCAGGTACAATCTGTCCTTCTATTGAAGAAAAATCATCCTGACACTTAGATGATAAGGTAAGACTGTTAGGATAAGCATCAGGACTTCTGTAACAGGCAGGAAGATTAGCTCCCTCCATGACAGCAGACAGCTGAGGATTGGTAGCCAAGGAGCCACTGGGCAATGGGGCAGAGGGGAGGAGGTCACTATGAAGAGAGAACCACACTTGTGGGGGCTCTTCCTAAACGGACTTCTCAGGATTACTACAGAAGGCAGGCCGGTGTGATCAGATATGAGCGGGTTTTGCTATAGCTCTCCCCCAAGGACAAGACCCCACAGACCAGTCCCAGACAAGAAGAGGGCTCACAGAAGGCCCGTTAGAGTTCGGTACTGAGTTACATCTGTCACAGATTGGTGGATCCGTGTCTTTCTGAGTGAAATGGGGGCATCAATGCAGGATGTCACAGAGGGATCTCATAAAGTACAGGGAGCAGAAGTCGCGCTGAATGAGGGAAGTGTGTTGTGACATTGGCATGGCCGTGCCGAGGAACCCCAAAGCCTCAAGGAAATGGCAAAATCTCCCTCTGGTCCATGCGAGAGTATTGACAGGGTGGTGTGTGGCAAAATGTCCACTAGAGCTTTCTCCCCCCACCCCATGTTGACAGTGTGTACTGAAAATGCCCACTGTGGCTCCCCCTACACACACCCTGACTCTGATGGTCCAGTGACTGCTCCCATACAGAGGTGGCTCCTACCCAATTAGCTAAACTTGCCCCCAGGTTTCACTGTATAAAATAACCCTGCCTCCCTGTTTGATCTGTGTGCAATAATCCCTCCTCCTTGTCCTGATGTGTATAATAATAATAATAATAATAATAATAACCCCACCTCACTGTCAACTCTATAGTGAACTTCCAGAGTGCTGTATTTTCTCCAGCAGAGAGTTCAGACCAGCCCCATGTGATCCTGTCTGTCTCTGCTTCTCTCCCTTTCTCTTCTTGCCTTTCTCTCCCCCCTCTCTCTCCTCTCTTTCCTCTCTCTTCTCCTCCCCCCTCTTGTGTGTGTCTGTCTATTCATTCTCAGGCTGCCCTCCACCCCTGTCAGGTCCAAGTCCCTTGGGTCTGTGCAGGATGTAGCAAGAAAGAGAGAAAAATATTAAATCAGTGTTAGAAATAAGAGGCTCAGTACATCAATAGACTCAGTGGACAGCCTCACCAATAGAATGCATCAAGCAGAAGACAGAACATTAGGGATGTGAGACAGAAGGAATACGTTAGACCATTCAGACAATGACAAAAGTAAAATAAAGAATGAACAGGCTTACAAGACCAACAGGACTTTGTTTACAAACCAAATGTATGGATCATAGCAGAAAGGTCTCTAAACCTAGGAAAGAAGTTGGCCATGCAGGTACAGGAGGTTTTTGTTGTTGTTTGTTTGTTTGTTTGTTTGTTTTGGTTTTTCAAGACAGGGTTTCTCTGTATAGCCCTGGCTGTCCTGGAACTCACTTTGTAGACCGGGCTGGCCTCGAACTCAGAAATCTGCCTGCCTCTGCCTCCCGAGTGCTGGGATTAAAGGTGTGCCCAACATGCCCAGTTCAGGAGATATTTTTAATGCCAAACAAGACTAGACAAAGACTCTCAGGCATTGTATCATAGAGAGATCGCTACATGTTAATAATGTAGTGACCTCAATGCCAGTAGGCAAATCAACCAGAACATACACACATTCCAAAATCAATTAAAAATCAGAGTTAAGTGACATTGTAGTTTAAGTGGACTTAGCAGACATCTACCAGGGTATTTGACAGAGCAACCAGAAAACATGCATTCTTCTCAGACACCCAGGGCACCTTCCATAAAGTAGCTCACATTTGAAAACATAAGTCATTAGGGTGGGAAAGACGCCTTATTAATTAAGAGCACTGACTGCTCTTGCAGAGGACCTAGGTTCAGTTCCCAGCACCTACATGGGTGTAGGGTTGTGGGTCCCGTGTCTCTTCTGCCACAGGGCACAGCCACTCAGGGAGGCAGGACTTGGGAAGTTTGACTGTGCTTACCCCATGGCATGTGTTGGGCCATTGGGAAGCCCCAGGACACCACTCAGGGGTAGGAAGGTGCAGTCTGAGGTACGAGGGATGGATGGGGCTGTGGAGTTCCCAGGCTCTTGGATACTCAGGCATTGCAGGAAGTCCTGGAAGAGCTGAGAACAGAATCTGGGCCCAACGGGGGTTGGAAGTGGGAAGGGAGCTCCAGCTGGTCCTGTGTGGTGGGCTTGGCTTGGGCTTAGTAGCGGTCATGGCTCAGAGTACAGAGATGCCTTCTACGGAGATTAGACATTAGCTCTGTAGGCAAAGGCCATCCCTGTGGCTCCCCATGCTGGATCTCGATGAAAAGAGGCGATCTATGGTTTTAAGGCATTTATTGTCATGGTGGAAAGTGGATGTGTAAAACCATACCCCACTTTATAGGGTGGGCCTGAGATTAAATACCTTTTGCAGGGAGGAATGTCTAGGAAGGAAAGCTTATTGGCTAAACCCTCCATGCCTCTAGGTATCTCATTAGAATGGCAATCTGTCTTGAGCCTATGTGACCACACAGGTCACGTCCATCCTTTTCCTTATCTACATGTGGAGGACTTGGGGTGTTGCCCTTACGTGATTTGATGGCCATATATCTATGGGGGGCTGCGGCTAGTGACAGGGGCCTGGTGCCCAGGAGCAGGCAAAGCTGTCCCTTCAGAGTCTCTGGGGCTATCTCTCTCAGTCCACTACCCCCTAAATGGGCAGCTCCCAACCATAGTTCTGGGAGCTCTGCTGTTCTCTCTGGGTTCCTCAAGCACTGCATATGTGTTTTGCAGCCATACAGGCAAAGTACTCATATGCATAAAAATATAGAAATGAATATTCTTTTAAAATCAGAGAAATCTCAAATGAAAACTCAGTGCTTCTTAAGGTCTTCAAGATTAAGAACAAGCTAAGCTAAGTAAGTGAAGAATCACTAATAAAAATGAGGGCAGAGATTAATGAAATGGAAGTAAAAAGAGCAATACAAAAAAAATCAGCAAAGCAGAGTTGATTTTCTGATAAGATAAATGAGATTGATAAATCCTATACTAACCAAAAGAAAGAGAAGATCCAAATCATGGAGGCTCTGTTGAAGAAGGAGGCATTACAACAGACACCAAGGGCAATCAGGACAGCAAGAAAAAGATGGATGAGTTTCTAGACCTACCCAGATTCAACAAAAGAGTTATAAACAGATTGATGCACACAGTGAGACTGGAGTAGTAACAAAATGTCTTTTACAAAAACAAACAAACAAACAAACAAACAAACTAAACCAAAGTTGTAGCCCAGATGGATTCACAGCTGAATTCTACCAGATGTTTAAATAGCTGATACTGTCATCCCTAGAACTGGTTCATAAAATAAAAGAGACTACAATAGAAAGGAATGCTTCTAAGTTAATTTTATGAGGCCAGTATTTTTCTGATATTAAAACAAGATAATGACACAATAAAGGAAGAGGGAAAAGGAAGGAAAATAAAATTATAGGCCAACCTTCCCGATGCACAAAGAATCAAAAATTGCCAATAAAACGCTTGCAAACTGAATTCAACCTGACAATCATCTACCACTACCCTCATATGGGCCATATTCCAGCATGCATGATGGTTCAACATACCCACTCAGCCATCGTGCTGGTTCCCCAAAAAATTTAGCCTCAAAGAAAAATAAAGTTAGCCAGATGTGGTGGCACACAACTTTAATCCCAGCGAAAGGTATAGGCAGACAGGTCTCTGTGAGTCTGAGGCCAGCCTGGCCTACCGTATATACAGGGAGGTCCAGCACAGCCAAGGCTACACAGTGAGACCCTGTCGCAGACCCTCCTACCCCCTCAAAAAGGAATATCATCATTTCATAGAAGAGTGAATAAACAGGATATCATCAAACATAAATAAGTCAAACTCAGGACAAATCAAGCGTGTTTTTGTTGATTTGCAGACCCTGGATTGTCCATAGATACACAAAAGTATTTGTGTGTCCATATAATCCAGTTGTATGTGTGATGTGCAAGCTGAAAGGAGACTGGGGGGAGGAGGACCACCCGTGGAGAAATGGGAAGGGAATGGAAAGGGGGAGGGGAAGTGAAGGCCTCACTGGACCATCATGAACAAGGAGGGCAGCAGGGAGGAAATTCAAGCGCTGTGCTCACTCACTGTCTGTGGAATGATGTCTTAACTGCCGTAAATGCCGTTCAGTGGTGCTAGCACAGGA
Source organism: Mus pahari (assembly GCF_900095145.1). Taxonomy (NCBI): domain Eukaryota; kingdom Metazoa; phylum Chordata; class Mammalia; order Rodentia; family Muridae; genus Mus; species Mus pahari. Next base: position 38,346,098 of record NC_034612.1, read on the forward strand.
TGCGATTTCCATCCTTAGACAGTCACCCTGGCAACTGGTTGGAGGATAGGATTTCAAGAGAGGCTCAAGGGAGCGGCAGGTCAGTCTGGAGGCTGTTGAGACACCCTAGACATGGTGATAGTGATGGGATGTGTTAGGTAGCGGTGCTGTCACATGATATGCTGTCACACATCAGCATAAAAGGGACTCGCGGAGGAAAGGTTTCATTGGGCTTACAGGGTTCGGTCCATCATTGAGGGGAGCCAAGGCCAGAACTGAAGCAGAGACCGTGGAGGAATGCTGTATACTGGCTCGCTCTCTCTTCTGGCTTGTGCCACTACTTTCCTTATAGGTTGCGGGCCCACCTGCCTAGGGATGGCACCACCCACAGTGGGCTGAGCCCTCCCTTCATCAATTAGCAATTAAGAAAATGTTCCACAGACATAAACGCATTTTCTCTGGGCAATTCTCTGGGCCAGTTCTTCAGCTGAGGTTCCCTCTTCCCAGGCGACTCAAGGTCTGTTTCAAACTGACAGCTGAAGCTAACTATGACAGGTACTTACTGTGAGGGCCATGTCTGATAAACAGAGTGTAAGTTGAAAATATTTGTCTGGGTGTAAAATGTTTGTTACACACAAGGCTCTGTGTTGAAGCAACAGCCCTATAAACACGATGTTAAAGGATATTATACACCAGCAGTGCATTTATCATACCTAACACGGTTGCTATCCTAGCATGGTCACATCATTACTGGAGATGTGACTCCTGTCATGGCCACAAGGCTAACTGGAAGCTAGAGCCATTACCACTAGTTAGCATCATACTAGAGGACTGAGCTGCAGGTGGCCAACCCAAGGAAAGACACAAATTCAAGTGACGCAGTAAACAAAGTTTCTACTGAGCATGTATCGGCTTCCTATCTTTATAAAGCCAAAGACTCTAAGCAGAGGCGTTGTCAGTCAGGGAACGCACACTTGTTAAGCCGTGCTCAGGAAAGCTAGTGAAAGGAGAAACGAAAGCAAGGAGAGCCCCCTTCGTCGTTGGTTCACTGTGAGTGAACCGACCGTGCTGTGTCCTGGAATGAAGAAAACTGGACCCGCCCTCTACTGAGGTACAGTCCAAGCCACAGACGGCATATTAAACATGCCTCTTGTCCTTCACAGCAAGGCCGGGTTATTAATCGGGTTGCCCGAAACCTGAGTTTTTAATGAGGCCACCAGCTAACCTGTGTGGCAACGCCACAGTCCCTCTGGGGATGCTTCCCCCACCCCATACACACATATACCTTGTTTTGCTTAACAGGCCATTTTCAGAAGACAGGAGCTTAACTCTTTTTGACAGTGTGTATCGATATATTCATCATGCAGGGAGAATGTTGTCATGTCATGTTTGCAAAGTATGATGGCTTTCTGGTCTTTGAAAGAAAAAAAATTGGTACCTTGCAAAATGTATCATTAGTACATCAGGAAAGAGAGCGAAAATGCCTTTGTTGACATCTCTTGCTGTCAGATGTAAAAACGAAATAAATAACCCGGTGTGTGCTTCTATACTGATGTACGTAGTTCAGGATCTTGCTTTCCAAGCTTCGGGAAATGAATTGGAATTGTTTGCGGACCAACAACCACGTGGTTTTGTGTGGTTGTGCCCAGCTGTGGTGAGGGTGTCGTTCAGACATTGTGCTAGTTACTTTTCTCTTGCCGTGCCATACCAGGACCAAGAACATTTGAAAGAGTTCATTTTGGCTTCCGTTTCCAGGGGGATAGAGAGAGGATTCATGGGGCTGGAGAGAGGATTCATCGGTTAAAAGCACTTACAGTTCTTCCAGAAAGCCCAGGTTGGGTTCCCAGAACCCATGGGGTATCATTCATAATTATCTTAGCTCTGGAGTTATAAAGCCAGATTGATCTATATAGAGTTTCAGGCCAGCCAGGGCTACATACTGACTATGCCCTGTCTTTAAAAAAAAAAAAAAAATCAAACTTTTAAAATGATTTTTGTTAATGTGTATGAGTACCTATATGCATGTGAACACATATGTGCAGTGCCTGTGGAGGTCAGAAAGGGAATCAGATCCCCTGGAATTGGAGTTTCAGACAGTTGTGAGTCACCATGTGGGTGACAGGAACCAAATGTGTGTCAGTCGCAGTGGCAAGCATAGCCAGTGCTCTTAACCGCTGAGCCGTCTCCCCAGCCCCAGCATTACAAGCCGAAGAGCCAAAAGCCAGCTGAACACCCAGCTGGTGAAAATAGTCTATATATCAATCGCAGGGAATAATTGCAGAAACCTAGACATTGTGTGCTTCCTGACACACTCACAGCCTCACATCTGCGGGACTGTAATCCCCCAGGATTGAATTTGAGCCCAACCCAGACCTGAGAATAAATGACTGGGGATTAAAGAGAAGCCAGGAGGCAGGTGCAGCTTGTAGGCATTCAGCGTGCACCCGGACAGGTCAGCACAAGCCCATGACTTTAGGTAGAGAGAAGTGGGGATTGGGGCAGGGGACTTGAACCTGATTCAAAGAGCAAGGAAGGAGGGCGTGGACCCCTGCAATGTCTTGTGATCTTGTAAAAAAAAAAAAAAAACCACAAACCGAAACTCTGTGACTGCTGAGCGGCCCTCCACCCTCCTCCTCCACCCTCCCCCTCCACCCTTCCCTTCTGCCTAGGCTGCCACCAACTTTATTTTGTGTCTGAATTTGCTGACTCCCGGTACCTCAAACAGTCCCAGTCACATTTGAGACTATTTAAGAGCTGTCATTGGAGATGTTTCTGTTACTCCCTGAGTCTTTGGGGACTCTGTCGCATGACCTGGGCTTTCTATCACATGTTCTTACATAGGACTTGACTCCCTATTAATGTCTTAAATCTTAACCTTGGGGTGTGAACTTAGGTTTTGTGATGAGCCTCAGCCACTGTGCCACAGGCAGCACCTGTGCCTCAGCCTTGCGGGGGACACTACCAGCCTCCCCCTTAGTCAGCTTATTTCTTTCCTATGCTAATTATGGGCTCTCCTGGGCCCTCCTCTCCTCCTCCTTCCCCTCCTTCACCCCAGCCTGGGAACACAGATTTAGCTTGGCCCACATAATGTGTTCCAGTGTGGGGATGGTTCCACGAAGGTCTTAAGAGTTAGGGGACAAAAGAAAGTCATAACTCAGGGTGTTTTTCAAATTGAAAGCGTCGGGGGTTCACATCAAAATAGGGAAATCTCTGCTATGGGTCTCAGACGTGACCTGGTGACCATCCCTAGCTTCCGAGTTGGTGGAAGCTAGGAGTGCGTTGGGATATTCCAGAAAGTCCCACGTGGGTCAGCCACAGAGGTGGATAGCGATGGCTAAGGCTAGCTCAACAATTTGACCCCGGATCTGCAACATTCTAACTCAACATAATCATGATTTCTTTCTCCCCCCACCTCACCCCCCACCTCCCCATAATCATGATTGCTAAACAGTCAACTAACCTTATAGAATCTTTAGCATGGTTTTGGCTTTTTTGTTTTAAGTATATATATATTTTGGTTCTTTTTTTTTTTTTTTTTTTTTTGGTTTTTCGAGACAGGGTTTCTCTGTATAGCCCTGGCTATCCTGGAACTCACTTTGTAGACCAGGCTGGCCTCGAACTCAGAAATCCACCTGCCTCTGCCTCCCGAGTGCTGGGATTAAAGGCGTGCGCCACCATGCCCGGCTTAAGTATATTTTATTCATGATAATGCCCTCAAAGTTCAACCATACTGTAATACACGTCAAATCTCCCTTTTGAGATTGGTGGTATGGCTCAGTGGTAGAATGCCTGGCATGCATGTGGATCTACCAACATTTTTTTTTGCTTCTTTGTATTAAGCCACGTGAATATATTAATATATCCCAGTGCATATATTACACATGTTCTTTTAACCTTCTTCTACTGATAGACACTCAGGATACTTTTGTCTTTTAACTCCTGCCCACACTACTCTGACTATAGTGTGCGAGACCATCATTGTGTACACAGTGATTCTTCTCCCATGGTTTTAAAGGTCCTAGGATGCCTCAACTCAGGTTCAAGGTCAGGGTATGTGAGCATCTCCCCCTCTGAGAGCCCGGCCCATCTCACCTCCACAGAAACCTCATGTCTTAGTTACTCGTCTATGAATACTCACTGTGACCAAGGCGACTGAGAAAAAGAAAACATTTAACTGAGGGTGTGCTTACAGTTCCAGAGGATTAGAATCCATGACCATCTCAGTGGGGAGGCATAACAACAGGCAGGCAGGTATGGCGCTGGAGCATCAGCTGAGAGCTCACAACTCATCCACAAGCAGGAGATAGAGAGACTGTGTAAGGCTAGGCCTGGAGTGGGCTTTTGAAACCCAGGCTCACAGTCTCAAATTACACACTGCCTCCAACAAGGCCACACCTGCTAATCCTTCCCAAACAGTTCCACCGTCTGTGGCACAGACTTTCAGATACATGAGCCTCTTGGGACCATTCAGAACACCACACCTAGCTCCCCATTCCACACAGCCTGGACTGTGCCTGGCCCCTGCCTCTCCCAGAAAGTGTTCCTAATAAGAAAAATGCAGATGGAGAGAGTCAGAGTCGAAATGACTTCACCCTCCCGCTTCCCACTCCATGAGCACTGGCTGCTGAGACTGAGCGGATCTCTAAAACAGCACTTTGAAGCTATGCGAGTGTGTGTGTGTGTGTGTGTGTATGTGTGTGTGTGTGTGTGGTGTGTGGTATGTGTGTGTGTGTGGTGTGTGTGTATGTGTTTGTGTGTGTGTGGTGTGTGTGTGTGATATGTGTGTGTGTGGTGTGTGTGTGTAGTATGTATATGCATTTGTGTGTGTATGCGTTCATGTGTGTGTGGTGTGTGTATGTGTTCGTGTGTGTGTGTATGCATTCGTGTGTGTGTGTGTGTGTGTATATGCGTTCATGTCTGTGTGTATGCATTTGTGTGTGTGTGTGTGGTGTGTGTGTGGTGTGGTGTGTGTGTGTGGTGTGGTGTGTGTGTGTGTGTGTGTGTGTGTGTGTGTGTGTGTTATACCATTTACCCTTCTCCCCCTGCTGAACTGTTAGATCTCGTTCCTAAAGCTTGCCACCAAGGTCTGTTCCATTTATATGACTGGCCATTGACTCATTCCTGAGGTTGAACACCAAGGTCCAGCAACCAGAGTCCATTATTATATAACCTAATAACAAAAATACCCAACTGGAACTTAACAAAGTGCCCTAGCTCGTTCTAACACAGGACTCCCCCTCTCCTCTTACAATTAACACCCGCAAAGCAATTGCTGATGTTTCTACCTCATTCAGATTCAGCCACCGCATCTCTCTGCCTTGCTTAGTTAAGGATCTCTTTGCATTTGGCTTGTGCTTGGACTTAGGTGTTTGGGTGTGGTCTGTGCCTCACCTGGGGTCCAGAGGGGAACATCCCACAATGTGCAGGTCCCTTCAGACCCAAAGTTACAGAGAGCTGTGAGCCGCCCCGCCTCACGTAGGTGTGAGGAACAGAACTCAGGTCCTCTGGAAGAGCATCAAGTGTTCTTAAGCCATCTTTTCAACTCTAATTTTGTGGTTTTCTTGATGATAAATTTTAGGGTCACTTGCAGCGAGTTTTCAGTAGCTTCTCTACTGAACACCTGATCTTGTAAATATCTCCGTATTTTATTTTCAGGGTTGCATAGATACATTTTAAAATACAAGGTCTCCTCTTTTGTTTTTGTCTGGAAGAAAACTTTTGCCTCTTTTCTTTATTTTTGAATTACAGATTACAAGTTGACTAGGAAGTTCAAACTCCCTAAGACTTTTAGGCCATTTGCTTAGAGGAAATAGCTGCTCCCTACCCCAGTTTTAATCTTAAGTACTAAAGATATGTGAATGGTTTGTGGAGGGCAGTGATCTTACAGGCATAACAATTATATTTACACGGAAAGATAATTTCAAATGAGGTTCAGGGCATGGGGATTTGCACATGAGCCAAGAGCCCCCCTGTTGGCAGTGGACTGGGCAGAGAGACCTTGTCATTGGTCGTGTTTATCTCCTTAGCGAGACAGGCGGCCAGGGCTGGCACGCCTCAGCCCACCCTCCACCCCTGGGTCCCTGAGGGTCTCCTTTTGTGTGTGCCCCGAGTCCTCTCTAGGCGTGTCTGCGCGGTATGGAATCAGTGCTGTATCCGGAGCAGCCTTGCTGTCTGCTCAGGGAGATGCCACTATCAAAGGCTAGGAAGTCAGGCGGCAGTTCATTCGCAGGGGTCTGAGGATTCCCGGAAATTAGGTGGCCCTGGGTTGTACTGTTTCTGCCGCTACTGCTGCTGCTGCTGCTGCTGCTGCTGCTGCTGCTGCTGCGCCGCCGCCGCCGCCGCCGCCGCCGCCTGCCCCGCTCCCGCCCCTCCCTCGCAGGAGGATTTGCCAGCCGCCCCGCCCTCTCCTCTCTGCAATCGCTGAAGTTATCAGGAGAAATAAGGTAGTCCGGAGACCACATGGAAGTTGTGACAGCTCCCGGGGGCGGCCCTTTGGGAGCGAGCACCTCGGCTTAGGGACCGCAGCCGACTCATTGAATGCAGGTGCTGCCGAGCTAGCCCGCCAGGATGGGCCATCACTGCTGCAAGCCTTATATCTGCCTTCAGTGCCTGGATAAAACGGTACTTGGCCTTTCCTCTCTTCTCCCCGCCTCCCCCTCCTTGGTCTGGGCAGAGAAGGTGTGAGCATCCACCTCTGGCCCCCGCCTCTCTCTCGCCTCTTTCGGTGTGCTTTGTTGGTGAGCAGGAAGCTCCGGGTTCTCCTTCCAGGGTGCTGGATCGTGAGTGGTGCTTACAGAAAAGCGTTCATTCTCCCGGGCTCTGCAGAGCCTTACATAATGTTATGTTCCTGCAGGCTCAGATAAAACTGTTGCATCTTGCAGACATAGTAGTGAGGTCTTGAAATTCAAACTGCCAGGGGAATCCTGGGAATGTTCTTAGTGCATTTTCTGTACCTGGGAAACCTAAGGTGTCCTGGTGTGGGGAGGGATATGGGTCAGCTGGGCTTCCCAGCCAGACTGGAACTTTGAAAGTTTATAGCTCTGGATTTAAAGAGCATCTCTCATGATTGCCCATGTGAGAGAAGAAGGCACAGTGGTCTAGTTTATTCTGTGACTTTACTGTCACAAAAGGGTGACATGGGGGCTAACACCTGATGAGCCAGAAAGTCTGGGGGTTCACTAGAAGGAAGATTGATGGCCAGAAAACCGAAGTTGACATAGAAAAAGCACTGTATGGTGATTCAACACAAAGACTGGCTTTGCTGCCGATGCTTGCCGGGTCTGGCTGCTTCCTGAAGGTTATGCTCTTAATTCCATCTCTAGATAACTACTATCAAGAACTATTCTCTGTGATATAGCTTTCATCAAAGAGGCATGAAATGGAATCTCATGGGGCACAGGAAGCCTGAAATTGCCTCTTTTTTTTACCACGTTGCATCAACTAGGAGATAGCCAGGAGTCTAGTATGTGACCAGGTGAAGGGGAAATATATGGTTTAATTTAAAACTCATTACAGGGCAGTCCCTGGGGATTATCTCTGTCGGTTCTGCTCATGAACCCTGACCTCTGTCGGTTCACACACTAGCTCAGAAAACTAAACTGTCCCTTGAAGCTCACTCGGGACATTTGTTCTGGTGCAGACATGTCAGGGAGTTTGGCTTTTGTTGGCCAGAGTCAGAACTTAAGTTGTATGTGTGTGTGTGTGTGTGTGTGTGTGTGTGTGTGTGTGTGCTTTCAAGAAATCAACATACAGGAAACATCTATACATTCACCACCAAAGCCACTCTTTTCCAAGAGATGTGGCTGCAAAGGGAGTCAAAGAGAACTTTATAACAATGCGCTAAAGGGAAAGAGAAGCCACATGCACAGTAAGATTGTAAAGTTGGTACTCCTAAACTCAGGTCCACACATTCCAGAAATAAAGCCAGGCACAGAGATGGAGCAATCTCAGCTTCTCAGTGAGGGGTAAGGTGGGTAGGCTGAGAATTCCAGGCCACGAGGGCTGTATAATAAGTGTGTGTGTGTGTGTGTGTGTGTGTGTGTGTGTGTGTGTGTG
>NC_034612.1:38354348-38412210 GCF_900095145.1 Mus pahari
GAGAGAGAGAGAGAGAGAGAGAGAGAGAGAGAGAGAGAGAGAGAGAGAGAGAGAGAGAATCTTTTAATCTTTTAGAATAGAGAATGTCCAGGTGTCGTGGTGCACACCTTTAATCCCAGAACTCAGAAGGCAGGGACAGACAGATCTCTGTGGTTTTGTGGCCAGCCTGGTCTACCAGGCCAGTTCCAGGTTAGCCTGGACTACATAGTGAGACCCGAGAGGGGAGCAGGAGAGAGATCGGCTTTTTTGTTTGAGAATAAGCAATCTTAAATTGAGTCTGCCCTGGTTTCTATTAGATCTAATTGCTAAAATAATAGCTTTCCTTATATTACTATTGCATTTCAGGATTTGGGGGAAATAATTTGTTATTCATCTCTGTAGAAGTATGGTGTTTGATGAACTGTCATTTGTTTTAGCTGTGAAACCTCAAATTCAGTGCCTCAGTTTCCTGCAATAAAAATGTAAAAGGTCAAACTGCATTAATAGGCCTTCTCATTACTCTGACACCCGTATTTCTTGATTTTTTTTTCTTTTTCATGTTTCAGAATAGTTTTCCAGCACAGGGTTTAATGGCTGCATATTTGGGTGCCTTTTAAAGGAGTGGGGATTTCTTTTAAAATAAGAGCATGCGTTGTTTTGCTGTTGCTTGCTTTTCAGGATCACTTCACAAGAAGTGTGTGTGCCCAAGTCCTTCCTTCACTCCATAGCTGTTGTGCAGGTGCTGTGACGTAGGAGACTTGGTATAGCATTTCATTCTGCCTCGGGCTTTGGGCATAGCTGGCTGTGAGTTTCAGCAAGCCCCGCCCTCTGCTAGTCCTCCCACAGCAAGCCCCGCCCTCTGCTAGTCCTCCCATAGCAAGCCCCACCCTCTGCTAGTCCTCCCAAGCAAGCCCCGCCCTCTGCTAGTCCTCCCACAGTAAGCCCTACCCTCTGCTAGTCCTCCCATAGCAAGCCCCGCCCTCTGCTAGTCCTCCCACAGTAAGCCCCGCCCTCTGCTAGTCCTCCCACAGCAAGCCCCGCCCTCTGCTAGTCCTCCCACAGTAAGCCCCACCCTCTGCTAGTCCTCCCACAGCAAGCCCCGCCCTCTGCTAGTCCTCCCTCAGTAAGCCCCGCCCTCTGCTAGTCCTCCCACAGCAAGCCCCGCCCTCTGCTAGTTCTCCCACAGCAAGCCCCGCCCTCTGCTAGTCCTCCCATAGCAAGCCCCGCCCTCTGCTAGTCCTCCCACAGCAAGCCCCGCCCTCTGCTAGTCCTCCCACAGTAAGCCCCGCCCTCTGTTGGTTCTCCCACTGTAAGCCCTGCCCTCCGTTGGTCATCCCACCATAAGCCACGCCCTCTGTTGGTCCTCACCATCCAGCATCAACAGTTTGAAAAGTGTTAGAATGAAGTAAAAGTCATCAGAAAGTTTTCCTGACAGTTCTAGCCCGGCATGTTATCCCTCTGAAACCAAACCGTTCCTACTACCTCACTTGACTATGAGAGAGGACATTTGAACTTCAGAGATAACATTTTTTTTTCCAGTTTGGTTACCCAGTAGCTAAGATGTTCTTTTTAAAAATGGTGAGATCTGGGCTGGTGAGATGGCTCAGCGGGCAAGAGCACCCGACTGCTCTTCCAAAGGTGCAGAGTTCAAATCCCAGCAACCACATGGTGGCTCACAACCATCCTTAACAAGATCTGACTCCCTCTTCTGGAGTGTCTGAAGACAGCTACAGTGTACTTACATATAATAAATAAATAAAATCTTTAAAAAAAAAATGGTGAGATCTGACGGTAACTTTGTAAATCCTTTCCAAAAGGAGGGTAGAAAAGCCTGGAAATGGCTCTCTATCGTGATGCACCAGGAGAAACTATACAATCTTTCTATAAAGCTGGGAGAGTGTCACCTGGAAATAGCCCTCTACCGTGGTGGACCAGGAAAAACTGTACAATCTTCCCAGAGAACAAAAGGAAACAAAACTGCTAAGCAAGAAAATTTTTGTTGTTGTTGTTGTTTTTAAAAAAACTATCCGTGTTGGGGCTGGAGAGGTGGCTCAGTGGTTAGAGCACTGGCTGCTCTGCAGAGGATCTGGGTTCAATTCCGAGCACCCACAAGGTGACTCACAACCATCTGTAACTGTGGTTCCAGTAGACCCAATGCCTTCTTCTGGCCTCCTCATACATATATACATACATACATACAGTCAAATACACACCCCACCCGTGCACATAAAATAAAAATAAACAAGTCTTTAAAAGCTATGCATGCCAGTTGTCTTCCTGCCGACCTCAGGCTATCCAGTTGGTTGCTGTATGTATCACTTCTGTCCTCCAGGCCTGGTTGCTGCAGACTATCTGTGAATGATCTAGAAACATGACCAGCCTTTTCCCAGTTCAGTTACTGATTCCCTTGCACTTCCACATTCTCCCAAGGAAGTACAGGTCATATAGGCATCCATGACCTACACACAGAGCAACCAAACACTAGTTACAGACTAGAGGATAATTAAATGAAGGTTCTGGCCACTGCGTGACTGGGAAACAAGCTGGAAAAGAATCATAAGCGAGGCTCGTGGGGGTCGGGGGAACAGGGCGGAGTTTTTGAATTACAGTAAGGATGGGGCAGGGTTTTGTTAAACGGACATGGAGCGGGGATGGAGCCACAAGCAAAGAGTTCACCCCCAAAGTGCTTTTGTTCCGATGTGATGAAGCACAAGAGGATGGAAAATATAATACAGAGGACTCTCCCACCTGGAAGCCAGGCTTCTGGTTTCTTAACTTGTATTAATGGAGAAGTGTAGATCTCCCAGAGTTTTGTCGTTGTTGCTTGGTTTTGGCTTTGGGTTTTATTTTATTTGGGGGAAGGTTGTTTTTGGTTTTGTTGTTGTTTGCTTGCTTGCTTGCTCTTTAGCAGAGATGCATTCTGACTGCACTGCTCATACTTCTGAGAAGCTAGACTAAAGGAGGGAGAATCTACAAAGAGCCAAAAAGCGTCTTAAGTGTGACACAAATGTATTAAAACTCCCTTCCCTGGCTTCTTCTCTTTCTGCTGCTTGCACTCTAGGATGTTCCTGCCTTGCGTGTTCGATTAGCGTTTCCTGCTCCTTGGCCTCATCCGTCTCTGTTTCCAGTTGCTTGTTAGCCGTCCAGATGTGGGTACCCTAGTTATTTTCCCGCTAGGATGATGCTCCCTCATTAGCCACCGTCTCCCGGGTAAACAAGATGTTTCTTTTAACTAGGGACTCTCCCAGCATGCACAGGGACAAAGACTGGACTGACCTTTTAAGTTCAGTCACTCCATTTTCTTTTAATACAGAGTTTGACTACATTGTTCACACAATCAGACATTCGAGTGTATGGAAGAGTATTAAATATGAGCAGTACTTTGTGTTGAATGGGTTTTTGTTATTGTTGTTGTTAAATTTCATTTCATAGTAGAAAAGTGGGTCGTTATACAAACACTGTAGCTTCGTGTTAATTAGTTGAGAAAGAATTGAGACTTATTGATTATCTCAAATATTGTGTCAGCACTATCTTGAAACTGTAGCAGAAAGAAAAACTAATGGTTGCCCCCTATCTCTAGGGATCCCCTCCCTGAGCTCTGTTATAAATCTGGCCACACATTTTAATATTCCCACTGAAAGTGGTCTTGTGCACAGAAAGCCATGGAAATTACTGCAGAGATACACGTGTTCTGTGACTGGCTCACCTGAAGATGCTGAGGGAACTCTCTCTCTTCCCAGTATGGCACATTTTACCAAGTTAAGCCAGACGTATGGGCAAGAGGCAGTTCTGTTTCAGGGGAGAGCTCCTGACTTCTTTGCAGCTTAGTATGTAAGTGTGTCATGTGTGAAATTTAATTCACAGTGGAGAGGACCCAGTTATTTCCTCAAATATCAGAATACTAAGAAAGATCCCTCCCCTTTGTTCTCTGAGGCAGGGTCCTACTGTATAACCCAAGCTGGGCTTGAACCTACAGCATCTGCCTCTGCCTCCCAAATCCTGGGGTTACAGGTATGTGCCGCTGCTCCTGAGTGGTCCTATTTCTTACTTAATTCCTTGGGAGCATCGTGGCCCAAGTCATATGGTTGGTGCCTGTGATTAGCACTTACACACAGACGAGGCTAGGACTATTGGAGAAAGGCTGTGGAAATGGCTCCGCAGTTAAAAGCACTTGGCTCTTCTTGCAGAGGACCCAGGTTTACTTCCCAGCATCGACTTCAGGTGGCTCGAAACTGCTGGTGATTCTAGCTCCAGGGATCTGACACTTCCAGCCTCCGCAGGCACCTGCATTCACGTGCACGTACACACACATGCACACGTAAGTAAATATGATATAGATAGTTCATTTTTAAAAATATAACAAAGATTATTAAGAGTCCTTAGGCAGAGACAGACAGTCAGACAGACAGACAGACAGACAGACACACACACACACACACACACACACACACACACACACCAGGCTTAGAAGCATGCTCAGACTATAGTTAATTTAATCATCTGTCCTCGGTACCTCTTCCAGACGAACAGGAATTCTTCCAATGAGTATCAGGATCTGAAGTTACAAAGAAAAAAGACTATGGGTTCATCTGGTAGGGTACCAAAGGTTCCCAGAAGACCCCCAGTGGCATCTTGTATCACTGTTCCTCTTGGCCTCTGCCTAAGACATTCCCTTCACAGACACTTTTTATTTCTCCTCTGGCCTCAGTTTCAATCTCCCAGGCATCCTGGGCTATCTCACACCCTACTATAATTGCTGGTGTACCAGTGTACTCTGAGATGCTGGTTTCTTGGAGGCCAAAATGCCGTTTGCCTGGCACACAGTAGGCCCTCAGTTAGTGTCTGGTAGTGTATAAGCTTTCTGTTTCTAGATTCAGTAGAGGAGAAGCCATCCAGAGACACTGGATACAGCCTGAGTTTTATGGGTTAGGTGCTCATTCAAGAAGGGGCGTGGCTGGCCAGCGCCCAAGTGTGGAGTCACACCTGTGTTGTTAACGAGGAGAGACTTTTTCACTTCCTATTACCGCCAGGTCCATGAGGTAGCGTCAGCCATCCGAGCAGATAACAGCAGACTAAGCAGGTTGAGGTAACAGAATGTGGCCGAGTGGCGTGAGGCTTGGTTACTTGTTCAGTTGCTTGGTGTTGCAGTTATGAGTGGTTTCGATGCTCCGCCAGGTGTATTTAGCTAGAAAAGAGGGACGGCCAGATTCTCGGGAGTCTGTGGCATGGTGTCTTAGTCAGGGTTTCTATTCCTGCTCAAAACATCATGACTGAGAAGCAAGTTGGGGAGGAAAGGGTTTATTCGGCTCACACTTTCCACACTGCTGTTGATCACCAAAGGAAGTCAGGACTGGAACTCAAGCAGGTCAGGAAGCAGGAGCTGATGCAGAAGCCATGGAGGGATGTCACTTACTGGCTTGCTTCCCCTGGCTTGCTCAGCTTGCTTTCTTGTAGAACCCAAGACGACCAGCCCAGGGATGGCACCACCCACAAGGGGCCCTCCCACCTTGATCACTCATTGAGAAAATGCCCCACAACTGGATCTCATTGGAGGCATTTCCTCACCTGAAGCTCCTTTCTCTGTGATAACTCCAGCTTGTGTCAAGTTGACACACAAACCCAGTCAGGACACATGGGGAGCCAAGTCTTCAAAGACCGTCAGGGGAGTAGACCTTCTATGGCACCTCCATTCAGGACTGGAGAAGAAGGGTGAACTGGGTGTTTCCTGGTCCCTGATCATCTTGGGTTCCACATTTAAGATCATGTGTCACACTGAAATAATGGGAAAGCCAGGACTGTGAAGGAGAGGTACGTAATGAAATGGGAGGTGATGCTAAGAAGCCATGAACACTGACTTGAGGAGAACCGAGTGCTCCACAAGTTTCTATTTGAAGGGAAGCCTGTCTTAGACTAAACAGTCACCGGAGAGGAATGGCCTTTGTGGGCTCTCAGGTGCCTGGACTCTGTCACCGGGACAGTGTGGGTGGTTGATGCATCTATATTTAGCCCTCTTGAGTGAACACAGGCGTTCACATGCTTGGCACCAGTGAGGAATTTTCCACACATTCCCCATTTAGGAATGTGCTGGACCGACCCCCTCCTGTCCCAGTCCTCCTGGCTTGCCATCATCCAGGGAACGGTGCAAAGAGTGATTTGAAATCATCGCAGAAGGACTCTTAAGAGTCCCCAGAGACTAAGGGCCTCTCAAGACCAGGACTTCTGCTGGCCTCTATGGTTCCATGATGGGTGGGGGGGCTGGCTCAGCAAATTGAAAACCAATGGAAGTGGTCGTTGGTGTTCACCTAGACAATGCTGGTCACCACGATTGACACTGCCCACCGCAGCTGTCACGACATCATTCTGGTTTGTCGTTCAGGAAACGCACAATAGCTCACTTGGTGCGTAAGTCAGAAGGGTTGATGTCATTTCCAAATCAAGCACTTAAGGAAGAAAGGATCTTACCAGAACAGGCAAAACTGCCAGGTTGGCCTTGGCGAGCTAAGGCTGAGCAGAGCCAACACCTTCAGCAGGAATGTGTCCAGGGACACCGGAAAGGTTCGTCTCGAACTGACAGGGAGAAAACCAAACAGCTAAACTATCTGGAGTTACAAGCCCAGAAGAAAGAGCTGAAGAGGCACCACACACTGGAAATGTCCCAACATGCAACCTGCAAATCAATTTCAAGGGCAATCACAGGTTGTGTAAGCTGACAGGATGGAGATGGGGGTCAGGGGCTACAGCTAGAAAAGTGTCCACAGAGCCAGATCCGGTGGCAGCTGGCTGCCTCTCCTCAAGTCAGACGTGAGAGGTTACATGACCAAGAGTGCTAGATCCAACCCATGTCCAACCTGGTTCTTGAGGTCACACCGACATGGGGAGAGGTAGGGAGAACCTTGGTGTTTGATAATTGGGCCCTGGGTTGAAACTCCTCCTGGGTCTTCCACTTCTAAGGCAGCTGGTCTCTTCATCACAGAGCCTCTATTGCCTCCGCATAAATAGAAAAATTAGTCCAGGGCTCATTAACAGTACCAGTGAGCCTCAGAACCTGAAGTTTCTACAACCATGTAGTAGTCAATTAACTTGGTCTCAATCAATCAACCATGCATCCGAAATCAATACTGGAAGCACACGACGTTTTGGTCTGGTTTGGTTTGGTTTGGTTTGGTTTTGTCGAGACAGGGTTTCTCTGTGTAGCCCTGGCTGTCCTGGAACTCACTCTGTAGACCAGGCTGGCCTCGAACTCAGAAATCNGCCTGCCTCTGCCTCCCAAGTGCTGGGATTAAATGGGTGCGCCACCACTGCTAGGCTGTTCTTTTTGGTTTTGTTACCATTGTGCCCTGGATAGTATAGAGTAACAACTATTCACAACGAATTTAACACCATATTCAATATTATAAACAATGGAGAGTTGGTTTCAAAGTCTAGGTCATTGGTTCTCAACCTGTGGGTGGAGATCCCTTTGGGGGTCGCATGACAGATAGATATACTGCTCATTAGATATTTACATTAAGTTTCATAACAGTAGCAAGTTATAGTTATGAAGTAGCAACAAGGATGAGTTCATGGTTGGGGGTCGCCGCATGAGGACCTGTATTAAAGGGCCACAGCATTAGGAAGTTTGGGAACCTTTCTAGGATAATCAGAATAGGGTCTCTGTACGTGTGACACTGTTTTGTATAAAAGACTTAAGTATACGTAGATTCAGGTGTCCCGGTTGGAAGGGTTCCTGTAATCAGCTCCTGCAGATACAGAGGGATGGCTGTGTTTAAAGGCATAGGGAAAGGAAGCAATTATTCTGCGTGTGGCTAGTAGAAAATGTTTGGTAGAACTTAGCATCAGGCACCTTTATTAGATAGCACATAATCTTTATGTAGCACGTTCATGAGCTTGGCTGTTTCCTTCTGGGGTCCGTTTCCTTACTGCCAGTCAGTGGGAAGGTCCAGGGCTGTTTGCTGTGATTCAGGGGATTCCCACCGCGGGACGGTGTTGTATCCATCAGGCGCTGGCTACAGTGGAAAGCTGAGAAGAGCGCTGGTTTTGGTCTGAAGTTGGAGTGAGTAGCTCCTGACAGTTCCTTTGTTTGCTGCTCGGTGCTGTCTGAGTCATCCTTGACAGATGCCTTTCTCGTGCTGTCCCTTGACCGATGGGATGCACTCAAGATTTGAGTTCTCTGGCTGCGTTTGCCAAGTAATGGTTGTGACTTTTCCACATTGTCTTTCAACATAGCGCTTTTCTTACTAGTCTTTTTTTTTTTTTTTTTTTACAAAGCAACTACTGAAATGACCCCCCCCTCCAAAGTACTAGATTGTTACAAGACAGTTGTCAAGTGGCCATTACAGGTTACAGTTAGAACAAGTGTAAAAACAAACAAACAAACAAACAAACAAACAAAAAAGTCCTAGGGGCTAGAGAGATGATGGCTCAGCGGTTAACAGCACTGGCTGCTCTTTTAGAGGTCCTGAGTTCAATCCCCAGCACCCACATGTGGCTCACAGCCATCTATAAAGGAGTCTGGTGGCCCTCTTCCTGGGATCAGTTTGATAGTTACAGATTAAAACCACAGGAAACCATGGATCGGTAACACCACCTACCACCTATGCAAGCACTGCTGCTGTATTGCATCTGCTAACTGCAGTAACCCCCATTGCAACCCCATGCGGTAGCCATGCTATTTGAAGTGGAGTCTTCTGAGGATTAAGAAGACTGTACAGGGGCTGGTGAGATGGCTCAGTGGGTAAGAGCACCCGACTGCTCTTCCGAAGGTCCGGAGTTCAAATCCCAGCAACCACATGGTGGCTCACAACCATCCGTAACAAAATCTGATGCCCTCTTCTGGAGTGTCTGAGGACAGCTACAGTGTACTTACATATAATAAAGAAATAAATCTTAAAAAAAAAATGCTGTTCTTAAAAAAAAAAAAGACTGTACACTCTGTGGTATGATTGCTGCCTGAATTCAGCGAAAGCAAAACGGCTGTGGGCTGAAGGAACGACCTACGGCCACCTAGGGGAGCCTTCATTGATTTGTACTGATGTAGCAAAATGTCTCCAGCCACAGAAGTTTCTGTCTCAGAGCTGTGAGGCTGGGAAGCAACACCAAGGCAGGGTCAGCATCAGACAAGGGCCCACACTCACAGACACAGCCCCTTCTTCTCTGGATTATACAGGAGGTATTGCTACCTTTGCCATAAGCTTGCTCGCGCTACACAGTAACTGGACCACCAAGCTACTTCTCCAGCTTCCTGTGTGTGATAACAGAGTTTCACTCAAGGATTAAAAGTATCATAGCATTACCTTCGGATGACCCAAGGCTCTCCGAGGAGCCCACAGCCAACCCCTGCTACCTTAGTCAAGATCAGTGTCTCTCAACCTTCCTACAGCTGAGACCCTTTAATACAGTTCCTCTCATGTTGTGGTGACCCCCAACCAAACCACAAAATTATTTTTGTTGCTACTTGACAACTGTAATTTTGCTACTGTCATGAATTGTCAGGTCAATATCTGTGTTCTCCAATGGTCTCAGGTCCCTGTGAAAGGGTCATTGGACCCCCCCCCCCCCCAAGGATCTTGACCCTCAGGTTGAAAACCGCTGATCTAAGTACAGTTCACTCATAAGCCCAGGTGTGCAAACTGCCTCTCACACAGGGCCACAGGACCACAAGGCTCAGGTCCTTCCACGAGAGGCACTGCTGTGTTTTCAGTTTTCTGTTGTCCTTGTCATGGTCCATTACTGAGTGGATCTTTGGGAGCCCAGGAACTGAAACTCCTCGTGAGTTTTTCTTTACATGGAGACTGAGCCAGCCTGACCTGTGGGCATTATTAAACCTCACGGCACCTTAAATGAAATGAAAATGCCATTTCTTCTTCCCATTTTTACTAGTTTTTCAGCTAGCCACTGTCCTAGTTAGCTTTCTGTTGCCTTGAGGAGGATGGAGTTTATTTGGTTCACGTGTCCCGATCACTCCATCACTGAGCAAAGTCAGGGCAGGAACCATAGAGATACACTGCATATTGGCTTGCTCCCCATGGTCTGCTCAGTTCCCAATCTTAGACAACGCAAGACTGTGTACCCAGGTATGGCACCACCTACCTTAAGCTAGGCCCTTCCACGTCAATCAATCATCCATCCATCCATCCATCCATCCATCCATCCATCCATCCATCAGTCAATCAAGAAAATGTCCCCACAGACACACCCATCTGCCAGTCTGAAGGAAATAATTCCTCAGCTGAGGTTCCCTCTTCCCAGGTGACCCTAGTCAAGTTGACAAAGAACACTAACCATGAAAAGCAAGGGTGGTCAGTACTGAAGGGCACTGTACTAGCCTTCCAATGCTGTAACAAAATACCTGGCATAATTAACTTAGAAACAGAAAAGGGTAGTTAGTGCTCACTTTTGGAAGTCCTAAGCTTCAATCAGATGGACCGTCGTTGCGTTGGCCTCCCGAGGGCTTAATGGATGGCACTGGTGGGGAACTTGAGGCCGTGGATGGGGAGAAGAAGAGGCCAGGATCCCATTGGCTTCTTAAAGGGCACACCTATTGACTTACAGACCTCCTGTGAGACCCCACTTCTTAAAGATTCATGGTACCTCCTGGTTGGGGGATCAAGCCTAATGCATGCACCTTCGTGGGTCACTGAAGATGCAGGCTCTATATAGACAACAGTCAACAATCCCAAGGCTGGGAAGATACCCGTGTTAGGTATAGACAACAGTCAACAATCACAAGGCCTGGAAGATACCCGTGTTAGGTATAGACAACAATCAACAATCCCAAGGCCAGGAAGATACCCGTGTTAGGTATAGACAACAGTCAACAATCCCAAGGCTGGGAAGATACCCGTGTTAGGTATAGACAGCAGTCAACAATCCCAAGGCTGGGAAGATACCCGTGTTAGGAAAAGACAACAGTCAACAATCACAAGGCCTGGAAGATACCCATGTTAGGTGTTTGGTCCACATTTTAGCCAAAGGAAATCTCTCTGGAACTCAGTTTGCATTACAAGGACATTCTGTGGATGGACGGGGACTTTCTCTGAAGAGCTCACATCTCTGATTTATGAGTAGTATTTCCTTATTGTTAGCAGTAAAATCTGCAGAATCCATCCGTGGTGACTAATAAATGCAGGTTACATATATAGTATGTCTTCAGGTGCTTAACTGTTTTATGTCACGGAATGTAATTGATATAAAAACAAGCAGTCATTGCATTACAAGTGGCTTTTTTGCCCTAAATAATACTTCTAGCGTGGAGTACCTCCTATGGCTGGTAGTAATGCCTAGGGTGGATCAAAACCCATAGAAACCTCACTGAAGGGTGTTATGACAGACAGAAATGTTTCATACCAAGGCTTCTGTCCTGATTTCCATTATTCGTTAGATAACTAACCAGTAATGGACAAAGGCGTAAGCTTAAGGGAATAATTGGTTTTAGAAAAATAAGCACGCATGTGTGTGTGTGTGAGTGTGTGTGTGTGTGTATTACCATGAGCTGTTTCATTGTCAAGAATCCCTTACTGTCATAAAAATTGAATGAGAATCTGTAGTAGATGATAATACATGCAGTACATTCATGTGTAGCACAGAGACATACTTAGAATTATTCCAGGATGGTGTAACTGTGATTCAGAGAAAAGATGGCTGTGGGTGTTATTGTATATTAATGACACAAATGGTTGAATCTGACTTGGTTCTGTTATGTTTTATATAATGAAAATGGTTCTCATCTTCAGGGCTAGACCTACTTGGTTAACGTGATTTATTGATTTATTAGACATGTGACGATGCCTTTGTAGCACAAAACTAGGCGACTCTCATTATCCTTTTTATTTATTTTTCAGAGCGAAAGGGCCCTTGCGAAAGAAAAGGAGCTGTCAATCGAACTTGCCAACATCAGGGATGAAGTTGGTAAGTAGGGCATGAAGACCATTTACCGCTCCAGAGGTGGGGCGGGACCTGGGAGAAAGAAACCTAAAATTGAGGTGGTCCATGCAATAGATGACTTTATTCAGAGCATCAGACAATTTATACTCTGAGGGTTAAAAAAAAAGGTCCCACGAGGAACATTCTCATACGTGCAAGCTATATATAATCACAAAGACAAGCTGTAAGTGTCAAAAATGTTTTTTTTTTCATGGAGGCATATAAGCTAATAATATCCAGTTGTCATGAATAATCTGTAGAAAAACTCACTCCTATCTGCTACGCCTGGGAGGAGCAGGAAATTGTGCCAAGAACAAGGTCATGATTCTCAAAGAAACTGAAGTCACAAGACTCTTGTCTTGCTTTCCTGGAGTTTTCTCACAAGCGCTCAGAATTTCCCCTGGAAGGACTCTCTATTCTTGCGCTGTGTTCTGACGAAGACCATGAAGAATGTCTTCCCCCCTCCCCCCCCATATCTTGAATGTGTAACAAAAGCCACTGTGTTTCCTGTCATGAGCCAAATCAAACCCGTCTCGACCAGCGAAGCAAGCATCCTTCCGGCACAGTGGGAGGCTAGAGCCTCACAGGGAAAACCGTAATTCTTCCAGGTCTGTTATTACAGAGACAGTTAGTTTCTCCAGGTTAGCATTGAGACTAATCAGGTCTTGACTGCTCTTCACAGATGGCCACACACACACACACACACACACACACACACACACACCAGTCTCTGTCACGGGCTTGTGACAAGCATCCCTCCCCCGTGGGCACCTCCAGAGCTGAGCTGTTCAGGGTTATGTGAAGTGCGTGCTGCATGGCTTTCTACAGCTGTGTGCACCTTGCCACGGGCACAGTGTCATCTCAGAAAGGGTTGGATCGATATCATAAGGGATCATATTGAAATGTGCAATCTTTAGCTCACGGGATGGCCTAGTACGCTCAGAGACTTTGCCAAAATAAGGACGATCCCCAGGCCCCTGCAATGTGATAGGAGGCAGGCTTCCCCTCTAGAGGGGTACTGACAAAGGCATTTGTCTTGTCCCATCCCTCCCCACCGTTCCTTTTACTTCCTTTTGCTCCAGGACTAGGGATTAAACTAGACCACTGAGCTACAGACATTGTAAAACGTTTTATTAGAGACAGGATCCCATTAAGTTCCCCAGGCTGATCTTGAACTCACTCTGCAGCCCAGACTGGCCTGAAATGGATGACTCTATTACCTCAGTTTTCTAAGCAGTTAGACTTACGGACCAGTGTCATGAGGCCCTGCTATGCGCTCCCTTCCTGACGCCATTTTTTTTTCTCTTGCCAACCTACTCTTCCAGGTCTAAGCATGGCCTTTTCCCATTGGGTTGTTCTGTTCCACAAGCCAGCATTTCCCCTCTACCTCACGTGACCTAGGAAGCCCATCTGTCTGTGCAGGTGTGACTTCCCATCAGGTCACCCTTGGCAGGTGGCTGGCCACACAGATGGTCCGCAGCCCAGCCTTCTCTAGGAGCCATGGGTTCTCAGGTGAGCAGGGGACAGATAGGGTAGTCAGCTTCAGCTGTAGCTTTCCCCGTTCTCCTTTTTTATTATGTTATCCCTCTTCTGAGAGCTTTGTGGCTTCCTTTCTCATTGAAATGGCTCAGAAATGGTGATTTCCCCTCACCAAGGACAGCTGGACCCTTTGAGAAAAGGACAAATAGCACTGTTCTATGCCTGCTCTACCTCCTGGGGACCCACAGCAGAAGGGTCCCCACCCCAGGAGCTGGAGGACTTAACCCAGACATAGGTTTAACTGAGCGAGGCCAGCAAGGCAAGCCCTGGCTAAGCTTGTGAGGGGTGCTCCTAAGAACCTGAGGCCCCTGGGATTGATGCTGACGCTGTTAGACAGGCAGCCACCAGAGAAGGGAAAGTGACTGACAGTCTCCCTGTTCCCTTCAGGCTCCCTGCTGAAAAAGTGTCACCCTCTGATTTTGTTGTCACCGTTTCCATGGAGATTGAATCTCCTTCCTTGAAGCCATCAACTTCTCTTTCAGTTTGCTACTACAGGGATCTTACTGCACAGACTGTCGGCTGCAGTCCCTGCGGCATGGGCAGCAGAGGGCGCCCTTGCTGGGGTCAAGAGCTGGTTTTATTCCCCACTGGAAAGGTCTTATTAGGCATTCCCTGAAGGAGCCCTGGGTCCCCCCAGATGACATATTGTTGTGCTCACCCTTCCGAGAGACCTCCCCACAGGTGACCCGCCATGGTCTCTAAAAGAACATTCTTCCATGGACAGATAGAGTCTACGTTATCAAAAAAAGGCATTTTTTTTTCTTCTCCAACTCCAACTGCCAAGATCCCCCTCCTCCATGTCACTTGGCCCCTGAGTTCAGAGAATCTGGCTGGCCCACGCTATCCTGCAGGCCAGCTCCCAGGTGACAAGACCTGAGGACAGCTGCAAGTCTTCAATTGCAACTCAGTCTCCCAAGATGACTCCTTGCTAGGTATTGTGGAGGCAACTCAGGGGTAGAGATAGGGGTAGAGCATCAAAAAGTTATGATTCATCGTGACAGCCACCCCATCAAATAGACCCTTCACAGTGACACTTGGCAAACAGACATGACTTAAACTCAACTTTGTGTGTCCTAACAACTCACTGGCACGGTTCCTTGGGAGAGCGATGTCTGGGCTGTTGGCGGGCACAGCTCTCCACTCTTACACTCGGGTTGGATAATACCACCCCCTGGGCCCTGTTTCACGGAGATTATCACTCCGTGCTCTTTATCAGAATGACAGCTGAAGCTGGGCTCACGAGATACGCTATCACAGAGAAGCATGAAGTATGACTAGTGCCGGGGAAAGGTCAAGCGATAAACAAGTGCTTCCCAACACTGGGGTGACCTTGGAGCTTTTAGGGGATCCTGCAGGGCCCCTTGGGTTGGCTGCGGTAGCTCACTGTCAGGCTTAGCAGCATCCCCCCTCCACACACCCCTCCCTGGCTAAGAGGTTGGAGTATGAAGATGGATCTTTGGGGATGCAGGAACGGAGGTTACTGATAAGCCCTCTTTCATTCAGAGTGACCCAGCCTGGCCAGTGTGCATCGTACCTCATAGTTTCCTTAAATGAAATTCAAACAAACTTAAGCAAAAAAACTTGCCTCTGCCGACCACCATTTGGGCCAGGTTTTACAAATAGCCACCATCCTGGTTGACTTTCTGTTGCTGTGATAAACACCATGACCAAAAGCAACCTGGGAAGGGGAGGGTTTGTTACATCTTCCAGATTATAGCCCTTCATCGAGAGAAGTCAGGGCAGGGACTCATGGCAGGAACTGAAGCAGAGCCCATGGAGGACTGTTGCTCACTGACTTGCTTCCAGGCTTGTGTTTGGTACCTTTCTTATACAGCTTATAGGTGTATCTGCCTAGGGATGGCACCGCCCACAGTGGGCTAGGTGCTCCTATGTCAATCATTAATCAAGAAAATGCCCACAGGCCAGTGCGATGGAGGCATTTTCTCAGTTCTCCCTTCCCAGATGACTCTAGCTCATACCAAATTGACAAAATAAACAATTTCCCTAGTCAATAAGCTGTTAGGACACACACCATGAACTGACACACTATCCTAAGGTGTGAGGAAAACACTTGGGGATTTGATCCTCTGTGGAGTTTTTGTGTGAATGATATCGAGCTGGTACCCCAAGATGTGGAAGCCGGCCTGAGAATGTGCTTCTCCTGAACAAGAGTGTGTTTGCAGCCAGTTCCAGCCTCTGGGGCTCTGGTGACTAATATGAAGGGTTGCCTTGACCTCTCTGACCTTCAGATTCCTCTTCATCAGTCAATTCCAGAAAAAGCCGGTGTCGAGGAGCTCTGCTGAGGTGCAGCAGCTAGCATATAAAGACAGAGAGCAGAGATCTCCTCTGCAGGCTGAATGTCTCTGCGGAGAGATGTCTGGCCTCCTAGGAGCACGTTTTTGGGTTGAGGGGAGGTCATCTGATGCGCTTGGATTGGGCGTGCCACCGCCTTTAGCAATCTCCGGAAACATCTCAATGCGGCTGGATTTGTACTTGGTTTAGGCTGAAGTCACTTGATTTCTGCATTAGTGCTCAGAATAGAAGCAGGATTCATCTGCCAAATAGGAGGGAGAAACAAACCCGGGAAGAGACAAAGCACAAGTCCCTGGCAGCACCCTGGCTGGGCCATTCACCTGGCAGCACCCTGGCTGGTCCATTCACCCCAGCATTCGTCTCAGGGGACGCTCTGTTCCCCGAGCAGATTCTCACTCCACAGTGGAGATGGCCTTTGTCACCAAGGGGAACAAGGGGATCCCCTATCAGCCCATATATTCTAAAGCTGTGGTCTGCACTTGCTCCCTCTTAAAGAAGAAAGCAAAGCCCACAGGCATGACTCCTGAAGGGTTCAGGGCCCATACTACTTATCCGTTGGGCCCTATGGGAATCACAGGAGTCTGAGACCAGAAAGAAAGACAGGAGTCCCGGGAGGTGACATTTCTAAAAATGCCGACGTTGCTAAAACTAGGAATAGCTCAGATGTTACAGATTCTAGGGTAGGATTGGCCATCCCCAGTCACTCCTGAAAATCCTGTCCCACATTCTACCAGTAGCTGTAAGTCCCCATCTGTCATCCTCAGCCTTGGTTTGAATAAATGCAGCAGTGGCGTCTGACGGGCGGTCAGAATCAACGCTGATGCATGGTCCTCTGCTCGAATGCCGGTCGGGATCACCTGTACTGTCTCTCTGGGCAGCAGGAACAGGGTACCAGAGAGCAAGGGTAGGTTTTTAACCCATATGTGCATTGTGGGCAGTGAAAGTTGACAGTCAGTCAGCACCCTGAAGAAGTTGGTTTTGATTTGAATCTGGACTAGGGGGAGGAGTGTTTGGGGCAGTGGGAGAGACGTAGTTGGGTATTATTCCCCACTGTAGCCTAAGGAGGGACCTGCACTCACATGAAGAATCCCAAGATGTGTGGCTGAGTGTGGGTATGTGCACAGGAATGCAGACGCCCACAGATGCTAAAGCCATCTTAGCCAGTTCCCCAAGGAGCTGGAGTTACAGGCAATTGCAAGCTACCTGGCGTGGGTGCTGCCATCTTGTCAGCCCCTGATCAGCATACTTCTAGAGAACACACTGGTCAAGGGAGCCAAAATTAAAAACAGAACGCGCAAACATTTGTGCCACAGAATTCTCTGGTCAACAGAGTTGGATCTTCCCATTCAATCGGCCCCACAAAATCTGGGAAGACACCCAAAATATATGAACCGCTCCGCAGGTAATCCGAGGGTGGTATGGGGAGTGTGTTTTGTTCCCAAAGGTCTTGTCTGCCGTCAGCAACTTGAGCTTGTTGATAGAGCTTCAGAAAGACTAATTTCCTTGCAAGGCTGCATCGCCCAGTGTGGCAAGGTCTGGGAATTCCTGCCCCTCTTACAGGAAAATGAGATGGGAAAAAAATTCCAATCAATGACCTCAGCCACTCTGATTAAATTTTATTCTAGGAAATGTCATTTTCCAGAGTCATTTTGGTTTGTCTCCCAAGCAGGTGCTTACCCATGCACAGTTATATTGAACCTACCAATTCCCTTTATATGCACCAGAGACATGGTTACCATGGAGAATACACTGCAGATACTATCTCACACGCATGCACACACACACACACACACCACTATACTATTTTTTAGACACTGATTTATTCCACGTGGCAGTCACATCCTTTCTGATATTTATAAAATCCTGTTACATCTTTATGTTTAACACATTCTAGCCGTCTTCTGTGGAGATGTTCGTGTTATGAAAAGGGGATTCATCACCAGGACTCCATGGGGTTTTGCTTTTCTCCTTAGTTACCCTTCTTCCTATCCTCACATTCAAAAGCTCTCCCGCTGCACCTTGCACTTGACCGGCAACAACCCCAGTGAAGGGTGGCTCTGATCCAGCCAGATGCCGTGCTTGATGTCAGGGACCAGAGTCCACTCAACCTAGTTACTTTGCTATTGATGTGATTAAAGACTGGCCAAAAACAATTTAGGGAGGAGAGGGTTGATCTGGCTTATACTTGCTGATCCCAGTCAAGGCAGGAGCTCAAGCAGGAACCAAGAGGGAGGATCCGAATGGTCTTCACTGGCTTGCTCCCCATGGCTTGCTCAGTTTGCTCTTTTATAAGCCCAGGCTCACCTGTGTAGGGATGGCGCCTCCCACAGTGGGCCGACTCCTCCCGCATCAATTACGAATCAAGAAAATGCCTCAAAGATTTCCCGACATGCAAATTTGATGGAGGTAGTTAATCAGCTGAGATTCCCGCTTCCCAAAATGACTCCAGCTTTGTGTCAAATTGTCAGAACAAAACAACAAACCCAAAATCAGCACAGGACTAAATCCCAGCCCCATCCCCATGAGATGTCACCTTCATTTGACAGTTGAAGCTTCTCAGTGTCCACACAGTCACGGTGACAGAAGTTAGAGCCATTTGCATGTGGGCAGGAAGGTGGGTTTCCCAGAGACCCCCCCCCCCAGTAATGACAGCGGTAGGGGACTGGTTCCAGTTAGTCTTGCAGTGCTGATTCTGATCCCCCAGCCAGAACAGTCACCATCTGAAGAAGAGAGTGCTCCAGACATCCTGACTGAGAGGGCTCTGGGCTCCAAAAATACCTTTGTCCCAGGCTCGCTACCCAGGCGAAAACCCTGACTGGAGAACCAGCCGCTTGCCCCGCACTCTACAGGAAGTGCCATCCCGCTTTTGTTGAAATTCAGTGCCTCCATTGTTCGAAATGAGGGATCCTGGCAGCCCAGGGTATTGAACGGACATTTCTATTAGGATGAATAATGTTAGTATGGGTCAGACTATTGGTTATAAAAATCATACACAACTCAGGGCTGGAGAGATGGCTCAGCTGTGAAGAACGCACACTGTTCTTGCCTGGCGGGGGGTGGGGGGTGGGTCCATCACCCATATGGTGTCTCACAGCCAGCTTCAGCTGCAGGGCATCAGCCACAGTCACATGCCTAACTCACACAGACACACACAATCATAATTAGAAGAAAAAATAAATCTCTAAAAATCGGCAATATATATTAAATCATATATATGCACATATATAATCAATTATAAGACCCAATAGCAGACACACCCCCACACAACATACGTGCATGCACACATGTACACTCTGTTACATGTGTAACAGTATTACAGAGCTGCTGTTAACTGCCTGGATACCTGGATACCTTGTATCTTCTGTGGATGTGTCTAACGTTAGTCCTGGATACCTTGTATCTTCTGTGGATGTGTCTAACGTTAGTCCTGGATACCTTGTATCTTTCGTGGATGTAACATTTGTCGGTGGGAAGAGTTCCATGTGGGCTGCTTTGTTCTTGGCATGTTTGAAGAGATTGAGATATTGAGCACAGTTGATGGGGAAGTTTGTGCCTCTCAGGTAAAAGTAGGTTTTGAAGATTTAAAAATGCAAATCCTTCATTCCATGCAAAACTAAAGACAGTAAACACACACACACACACACACACACACACACACGTCAGAGAGGAGTCCCTCAAGCCCCATGGCATGCATTGAACTGAACAGTTTGGAAAAAAGGGGCAAGACTGGGAGCCTGTTACCTTCAATGAACAGTAATTTACTCTCTAGCGACTGCTTGGCCTCTGCACCCGTCTAGTATAAATTGGGAGTGGGGTCACCACGGGAGCCATGGGGTAGAAGACTAAATTGATGGTGACGCATTGTGGAACAGGGGCTCTGTAAACTGTGAAGCATTGGAAATGACTGTGTCTTAGTTAACTTCTTAGTTAGGGTGCTGTGAACAGACACCAGGACCAAGGCAACTCTTATAAAGGACAACATTTAATTGGGGCTGACTTACAGGTTCAGTGGGTCAGTCCATTATTATCAAGGCAGGAGCAGGGCAGCATCCAGGCAGGCACGGTGCAGGAGGAGCTGAGAGTTCTGTATTTTCATCTGAAGGCTGCTAGCAGAATACTGACTTCCAGGCAGCTAGGGTGAGGGTCTTAAAGCCCACGCCCACAATGACACACCTACTCCAACAGGGCCACATCTCCCAACAGTGCCATCCTTGGGCCAAGCATATTCAAACCGCCACAGACCGGATCCAGGAATGTTATTTTCTTAAACTCAGTAGGTATACTCTACCTGGTGACAGGGGCCCTGAAGTGAATGTTCACTAAAATTTAAAGTTTTCAGTCCTCCAGTGAGAGCTCTCACTAGAAGGAACATTTATTACTATGGAGATGGATATGACCTGGGTCGCTTACAGAACAAATGTTCATGGTTAAATAACCAAGCGCTTCGGCCACACGGAGCTGCACTTTCCAGAGTCTGGGCAGCAGAAATCCCAGGGCAGTCAGTTATGAACATTGATGTCATCAAGAGGCCTTTGAAAGGCCAGGCACCCAGATTATGGGCAGGGTGACGGAGCAGGCACCATGCGGAGAGTTCTATAGAAACCCTTTCCTGAGTATATATGTGTTGTATTACTGGTTCTCATCCGGACAGCATAGTTTCTCTTTTCAGAAGCCTAAAACCACCTTGAATCCATTTCCTTCTTCCCCCTTTGCCCGTAAATCATGTCTGTAACCCCCTTGTCCCACACTGCAGTTACTGTCTCTCACAGGACCGGCCACCATCCATTCACACACACCCTTGTTCCTCTTAAAGAATACATTAGCGACACAAAGCATTTATGACTACCGAGAGACTTTGAACGAATTGTGATTTTTATCTTTATGTCTGCTGTTCCGTATATCTCTTTATCCCTCTTCCTCTGAAATACAAGAACAACTGGCTTGTAACTGTTCCATCCTGCATCTCTGAGATTCAGGTACCCTAAGTGGTACCCATGTTTCTCTGTGGTTGAAGCTTTCTCTCCTTGGGGGTATGTTTTGTAAGGAAATTCTAACAAAATGGCTGGAAAGATGGCTTGGCGGTTAAGAGCACTGACTGCTCTTGCAGAGGACCCAGGTTCAGTTCCCAGCACCCACATGGCAGCTCACAACCATCTGTAACTCTAGCTCTAGGGGACTGGATGCTCCTTCTGGCTTTTGCAAGCCCCGGGCACTCAAGTGGCACACAGACACGTATGCAGGAAAACCACCTATACCCATGAAATTTGTAAAGTGGAAATGAATAAATAAAGCAAAATGTCTTCTTCTACAGTGAATATAATCCAATGCTCATGACCCAGCCCATTATGAGAGTCACATGGTGCCAAGACAGGAAGTGGGGGTCAGATATAGCTTTGAGTGACACCTGGTGGCCAGCTTCTGCCACCTCCTAAAGACTCTACAGCCTCCCAGAATAGCATAACTAGACCGGGAATACTATGCAAAACCCAAGCCTATGGGAGATATTTCTGACTCAAGCCAGAACACGGTCTGAGCGGGCAGTGCACCCGATGTCCTTCTTTGGCTGATATCAAGTTCAGAGGAGTCAGAAAAGCTGGTGTTTCCAAAGCCTGGTCCCACCTCGGAGACATTGTAATGGAGGTTGTCTGTGCTCCCGGCTCTGCTGTAGAGGACCTTGTCTTCGCCTTGGAATACTTGGTTACGCTTCCTGCTCTTTGCTGCCTACTCAGCACATAGTAGGGCTGCCTACTGGACACATAGTAGGGCTGTTGGGAGCAGCAGCCCGTATCTAGGAGAGGCAAAACTACAAGTGCCAACTCCTATTTTCTCGGAGCCAGCTTCCGTGCAGCCACAGCGCCCTAGAACTGCTACCAGGTGTCTCAGTGAATGCAACAGGAGAGGCCACTGGTGGCTCATTCTCCTTCTGTGAACATCTCAGACTTCGCTGTCAGCCACTCCTTTTATTTTACCTCAACATTTTCACCAAAAAGAATTCTAGAAGAAGGTAATTCCATACCAAGCAGTGTGTTTCCCCACCCACACCCTCAGGACATTTTCAAGCGACATACCGCCCCCTGGTGGTCACTAACTATGATATTGAAAGAAAGCATCAACCACTGGGTGACAGACACCCATAGCCTTAAAAGCCATGGAAGTTCCGCTCCCAGGAGCTCATTTTAATGAAAAGTGACCTGGCAAGTGAGTGAACATGCATGTTGTACTATGTGTAGTATTGTTTGTACCAGCAAGTCTTGGACACGAATGTCAGAGTAAGGGGGCATAAGCTGTTATCAGTAGGAAAACGTTGAGCCTTGGCCGGGACAGTCCCCACAGCTCTGAGCACTGGGTGTACCGTTGTGTCACAGATATCCTGAGTGAGCTAGCCTTGTGGGTAAGCAGCTTCATACATACTAGGGAATTAAGACACAGTGGGTCAGCCAATGAGCACCTGCTCCTCAAATGGTTCCGGGGAAGAAAGTCTTTCATGACGATATAGTGTACTAACAAGGTTTCGAGGTGTGTGTGCTTTATTTATTTCTCTGTTTACTTGTTCTTGAGTCAGAGCCTCACTGTGTCGCCCTGGATTGCGTGGAACTTGCCATGTAGACGAGGCTGGCCCCAAACTCACAGAGATTCCCCCACCTATGGCTTATGTTATCTGTTTACTTCTTTAATCGTATTTTGGTGTTGGGAGAGGCTCAGGCGTGCCAAGCCAAGCACTCTACCGCTGAGTTATGTTCCATGGTGGGTGATCGCGGAGTCTGCGCCTCAAGGTGTCTGCGCCCCACAGCGGCGCTAAATAAAGAAAGCCTCTCTTTGTTCGCTGCAGCCTTCAACACCGCCAAGTGTGAGAAGCTGCAGAAGGAGAAGGAGACGCTGGAGCGGCGGTTCGAGGAGGAGCTGAGGAGGTTGGGCTGGCAGCAGCAGGCCGAGGTGCAGGAGCTGCAGGAGCGGCTGCAGCAGCAGTTCCAGGCCGAGAGCGCGCATCTGCAGGCGGAGCATCAGGACCAGCTGCTGCGCATGCGCTGCCAACACCAGGAGCAGGTGAGAAGAGCCTGGGGCCACTTGAGGCTTGGGGTGAAGCTCAGTCGCCAGCCTCATTCTGGCTTTCTCTGCACCCTGGAATGCTGTACCTGCAGACGCTATGGCGCCCTCTCATACATCCGGGTCCGGTTAAGATCATCTCAATAATTGCAGTTTTACACTTGCCCCTTATTGGTCATCTGTTCTTCGCATATTCTTTATGGACAGAGGAGCTATGCAAACATGCATGTGGCCCTAGCTCTGCACCAGCCACTACTTTCAATGTTTGATGTATCCTGACTCCATTACCCTTCCAGATGGCCATTCCTATCCCCATTTTACAGGTAAGAAAACAGAGTCCCAGGGTTAAGTAAGCCACCGAATTCCGTTGCATGAGGCATGAGCAGAAGTCCCTTGTTCTCCTAGAGGAGTGCATTGCTGTGACTCACCGAACCGTCTTTCTCCATTTTCTTTAAAAACTCAACCTTGCCAAGTGGGTGGCAGGCACAGCCCCCCACGAGGAGTTTGAATAGGCAGAACCCACTCAGCCTATCACCTTGTGTTACATCTCTTATCCTGCCCACCAGCCAGCCCCATCCTCCCTGCAGAAGATAGTCTGCAGAGACAGAGTGAGGCCCGGGACCTTGCTGTCTGATACTGGAGTCCCTGTGCTGAGCAGAGATGATGCCGGGAAAATGGGGTCCTCCTGGACACCCCATCCCTCAAGCTGAAGAGAAGGCCACACTGGGAATGAGGCAGAGTCAACCTGGAAGCTCTAATACAGCCTGCTGCCTGCCCTGGGCTAGCGACTAGGAAACAGGCAGGGTGACGTGGGAGTGGCGGGGGTGGGGGGGCTCCCGGCGGGTGGTGCACGCCTTTAATTCCAGCACTGGGGAGGCAGAGGCAGGAGGATTTCTGAGTTTGAGGCCAGCCTGGTCTACAGAGTGAGTTCCAGGACAGCCAGGGCTATACAGAGAAACCCTGTCTCAAAAAAAACAAAAACAAAACAAACAAACAAACGAAAAACAAAACAAAAAAAGAAAAGAAAAGAAAAAAAGAAAAATAAGCTAGCAGGAGCATTCTGGAGGGTTTAAGCCCAGGCCAGCTCCCTCTGGCTCCTCTAATGAGGATGCATGTCTGGGATGGGGGCAAATGGGAGTTTAATCTGGTTTGAGTTTAATGAGGAAATAGCACCGCGATGCCCCATTCAAACTACATCTTCTCTAAGTGAATTGTCAAAGCCCCCGTTGATGGAGTCTGGCAGGTGGCTAAATGAAAAGCCTAGAACTCCACCTTTGCTCATCTGAGAGACAGCTTTCCACCCGTGGTGCCTCTGCACCCAACCCCGCTGAGTAGCAAGTCGACTCCAGCAGCACTGAGTCCTGCTCCAGGGAACAGCTGTTTCGCCAAACAAGTGGGGCTGTTTGATGGGCAAACTGACAGCCTCCTCCACCGGAGAGCCCAGAATCCTACCTCTGTGGGACAGGCAGAAGGGAGGATGCTTTAGTCTAAGCGGGCTGTACCCAAGGTCCTAGCCAAACGAGAAAGATCTTCAGGCAGCAGGAGCTTGTTAAATTGGTTATTTTTCTGTTGCTATGGAAGCAGCTTGTGGAAGACAAAATTTATTTTGGCTTACGGTGCCAGAGAGAACAGTCTTATGGCAAAAGAGAGGCGCATAGCAAATAGGCAAGATGGAAGGCGTTGGAAGCTGAGAGCTCACATCCTTGGCTGTACACAAGAAACAGAGTACGCTGAAAGCAAGGCAAAGCTACAGATGCTCAAAGCCCATCCCCTCCCATGACGTACTTCCTCCAGCAAGGCTCCACCCCCTAATCCTCCGCAAACACTTCTGCCAACCCAGGGCTATGTGTTCAAATATGTGAGCCTATGGGGGACAGCCTGCCGCAGGCTGGCAATGGAGGAAGACCTTTTCTTCGGATTTTTGTCATCTACAATGTATTAGATCATCTTTTGGTTTCCATGGGGAAACTGGTGTAAACGCATGCAAATATCTTCAGAGGATTTCGCCCTCTCCTCAGACTGAGCAGTCCTCTTTTGTCTCTGTGAGGAGCCCCTGCCCTGAGGAGCCTGGTACCATAGGAAGAGCAAGGGTTTGTTCAAACTGTAGCTCACAGGTTTCCACTGACTTCACTCTGAACATAATAGTCATACCGTTAACTCCACATGGCTCATTGGAGTCTGGAGGTCAATATTTCATTCATAAAAGCACCTCCCAGAGGCTGCGAGTTATTTGGCATGCCCTTACATCAGCCTTATCATATTGACCACAGTAGTCCCTCAACACTAAATCAAAGACCTGCCATCCGGCACTCCAAGGCACACGCCTCGGCTGCAGACATCCATAATGTGCTATTGCCAATAGGGCCATATTTACCACTGGGGACACATGGATGCTTTTGGCACTTAGTCTTTCTGTCTCTTTTCTGAAACTCCCCATAGAAATTTGTGTGAGAGACAAGATCCTACCAAGGGCCAGTGAAAGATATTTCATTTACACTGGGCTGTATAAATACCATGCCCCTAGATAACAACGCAGCTCTTATTTTTACAGACAGCACTGGGGGGTTAATCGACATTTTTAGTGGAGCAGAAAGGGAAGGTTTTTGTTTTTTTTGTTTTTTTGGTTTTTTTTTGGTTTTTCGAGACAGGGTTTCTCTGTAGAGCCCTGGTTGTCCTGGAACTCACTTTGTAGACCAGGCTGGCCTCGAACTCAGAAATCAGCCTGCCTCTGCCTCCCCAGTGCTGGGATTAAAGGCTTGCGCCACCACGCCCAGCTAATTTTTGACATGTATATGTGTGTGCCTATGTGTATTTATGCACTACTGGGCATGCTGATTCCTGCAGAGACCAGAGGAGGGCGTCTGATCCCCTAGAACTGAAATTATAGGCAGTTGTGAGCTACCTGGTGTGGGTACTGGACAGTGAACCAAAGGCTTCTGCAGGAGCAGGAAGTGCTCTTATGAACTGAGCCATCTCTCCAATCCCTTCCATTCAACCATTTGTTTTTCCTCCAGACTGAAAGGTTTTAGACAGAAATTACACTAGAACCTCATATGACTAGGAACTGGGGCGTTGAATGTTGTTCTGGTCAGCTTCTCTTCAGAGTGGATTCTTAGCACTGAGTCATGAGTGAGTCAAGGCTCAGTTCACCTTAAGCAAGAATGCCCAGGCAACTGAGAGACACGGTGTTTCCAAAGCCATGCTGTCACAGACATTGCTGTGGGCTCCTTGTTGGCTCTGTCCAGTGAGTTTCCTGTTTTAAAAGATGACAATTCATGAGAGAGAGAGAGAGAGAGAGAGAGAGAGAGAGAGAGAGAGAGAGAGAGAGAGAGACTAGGAAGGTTGCTTGGTGGTAGAGTAGTTTTAACCCATGGGCCATGACCCTTTGGGAGTAGAAGGACTCTTTCACAGGGTCACATACCAGATATCCTGCATCTCAGATATTTACATTATGATTGATAATAAATAGTAGCAAAATTATATTTATGAAGTAACAACACAATGATGCTATGGTTGGGGGTCCCTGCAGCATGAGGAACTGCATTAGGAAGGTTGAGAACCGCTGTGGTAGAGTATTTGCCAAGCATAAACAAAGCTGATTCGTTCCCAGCACCGGACGGGAGCGGGGGTGGGGGTGGGGGTGGGGGAATCAGTACGGTGGTGGCGGGCAGATGAGAGGTAAAGTTTCCCACAAAATGAGATTATCCCCAATGGGAATCAACCCCTCGCCGTTACTGTTGGGATTCGAAATCTCTCCCAGTGCCTCCTGGGTCAGACACTTGATTGGAGCTAGTGTGGAGGTTTTGCGAAGGGCGGGCGGGAGGAGCTTAAGAGCTGCTCTTGCAGGGGACCTGGGTTCCACTCCCAGCACCCAGATCAGGCAGTCTATACCGCATGTAATTCCAGCTCCAGGTCACCAATGACTCCTGCTTATACCCGCACACAGACACGTACATACAAATAAAACTAAAATCAAAGGGGGCTGGGGAGATGGCTTGGTGGTTCATTCCCAGTACTCACATGGTGGCTCACAACCATCGGTAACTCCAGTTCCAGGGATCAGGCGCCCTCTTCCGGCCAACACAGGCACTGCATGCATACAGCGCACAGGCATGCATGCTGGCCAAAACACCATTTACATAATATAAATAAATAAGAAAAGGCAGTGGTGGGCTGGTGAGATGGCTCAGTGGGTAAGAGTACCCGACTGCTCTTCCAAAGGTCCAGAGTTCAAATCCCAGCAACCACATGGTGGCTCATAACCATCCGTAACAAGAACTGACTCCCTCTTCTGGAGTGTCTGAAGACAGCTACAGTGTACTTACATATAATAAATAAAGATTTATTAAAAAGAAAAAACAAGAAAGAAAAGGCAGTGGTAGACACTTCAGTGGCTGGAGTCTGGCTAGAGGAAGTAGGCCACAGCGCATGTCTTTGAAGACCTCTTCCTTTCTGCTTCGGGTCCACTGTGAGGTAAGGAAATTTCTTCCCCACAAATCCTTGCTGCCATGATATTCTGCCCAAGCACGTGGGCCAAGTATTTGCAGACTAAACCCTCTGAAACTCTGCAGTACATCTCTTTCTTCCTCTACATTGTTTCTGTCAGGCATTTGGTCACGGCAATGGAGAGTCTGAGTGGTACAGGTTTTACATAAAAACACATTGGGGGGCTGAGGGAGGATGCTCAGTGGTTAGCAGTGCTAACCGCTCTGCCAGAGGACCTGTATTCCGTTCTCAGTGCCTACATTGAACAGCTCACAACCGCCTGTTCTAGGGGATCTACTGCCCTCTTGTGGCCATGTTGGGTACTGCACACATACCTGCATATGCACGTGCTTGCTCGCCTAGGAAGCGGGCTTCCTTTACTGAAGATAACATATCTTCCTCTATATGAGGTTTCTGCAAGTGACCAAATATCGTCAGTTAGAAGCTATGTGTCCTTAACTGGGCCACTAAAGTCCTGGGGATCTAGACAATTTTTTTTTTCTCCTGGATTTGTGGTTTTAAAATGTCAGGTTTTAACACAATTGATGGTCATGAAATACACTGAATTAGTGAATTACTTGTAAGACAGTGTGGAACAATAGAGGCTTTGTGTTCCAGGTTTCTTCAAGCATTTTTGTTAAAACTGGTTTCGGATGTGAAGGCATGTGTGGAGACAGTCGAACATGCATAGTATCCATACTACACTGTGTGGTGGCTGTATAAGAGATTCGTGACAAAGAATTTGGATAAACATTGTATCATGTCTAGGAGAGGCCTTCATGGGGAGTGAGTAATCTGAGTAATTACTCCAGTGTGGCATACGCCTGAAGTCTAAAAGCAATGGAGAGAGATAATGTTTGCACACAATAAACAGATTGAAGGTAATGATGGATCAAGAAGAGCCACTTGCAGGCAGGTGGTGGTAGCACACACCTTTAGTCCCAGCACTTGGGAGGAAGAGGCAGGCAGATCTCTGAGTTCAAGGCCAGCCTGGTCTACAGAGAGGAGAGCCAGGGCTACATAGAGCAACCATGTCTCGAAAACCCTAAGTAAACAAACAGACAAGCAAACAAATAAAAACACAATGAACGCCATAAGGAGTAGTCTTTGGGTAAAGGATTCAGAACATCTGAAAATGAGGCTGGGTGCGTAGCTCGTTGACGGAGCGGTTGCTCAGCATGTGCAAGGCTCAGCATGGTTCAGTCGCCAGGACCGAAAACCAAAAGTGACACCAGAAACATCTGGGGCAGCCTGCACAGCGGTGAGAACGGAAAACCCTTCACAGGTGGCAACCTGGAAGGCAAGCTTAAGTTGAGGACCTTGGTGCAGGGGACATGTGTGAGCCTGCTGGCCTCACCTGGGAACTGAGGAGAAGGTCCAAGAGGTCCACTTGCTGCCGGTACCTTGGGAGGAAGCTGGCGCTGTGTGTATCTGAGAGAATAGCACCATTGGGGTCAGAGAGAGCTGGGGACCCTGCTTATCTCTGTCACTTTCTAGCTGTTAGGTGAAACATGTTAAACCTAAGCCTGGGTTCCCTTATCTGCAAAATGGGCATAGAAATGCCTGCCTTATGAGGGTAGAGTAGGATAGAGTCTGAGAGCTTAGGGCAGAGTAGCTCCCACTCCCTGACACTAAGAAACCTTGAGAAGAGGCGTGTAGGACTCTTCCTGCCCCATCACTGCCTCTCAGGGCGAGCGATGTCCTGGTCCAGGGCTCTACAGAGGTGGCTGGGACAGGCCTTTCTGAGTGGAACATCTCTTTTTGGAGGAGAGCAGTTTGAGGCAGGGTTTCTCTGTGCAGCCGAGGTTGTCCTAGAACCCACTGTATAGACCAGGCTGGCCTTGAACTCGGAGATCTGCCTGCCTCTGCCTCTGGAGTTCTGCGATTAAAAGCATGTACCACCACTGCCCAGTCAAGTGGGACTTACATCTTTGTGCAGTGAGCCAGGCTGTGGGAGTGACTCCAGGAACTACCATGCCACCTGCAAATGCTGACTTTACCTTGGTACTAGACCGGGAGTGTCTGTCATCCCAGCAGAGTGACTTGTCTCTGGTGGGGCCACTGACTGTCTCTTCCCATTAAGCTGCTCCTACATTTCCCAAGCGACAAGGATATTCCTGACAGCCACCCCAGCTCTCCGGATAACCAGTGGCCATGCCTTTCCCTCAGGTGGAAGACATCACTGCCAGCCACGAGGCTGCTCTGCTGGAGATGGAAAATAACCACACGGTCGCCATCACCATCCTTCAGGATGACCATGACCACAAAGTCCAAGGTACGTACCGGCCTGTGTGCAGTGAGCACAAGTGGGCAAGCTGAACCCCTCTGGCAGCAGAGCAAAGGACCCCTGCTTCCTTCTTTTCTGTCCTTCTGCCTCTCTATTGTGGCCTTTGTGTTTCATTCCCGTGAGAAGAAGAAATAGAAAGTAAGGCTTCAGGCAGGGCTGGGGAGGCGTGCCTAGCATGCAGCAGGTCCCAGGTTCTAGCCCCAGTCCCGTGTCTAAAACTTCGTGCATTCGGACTTCTGTTTCTCTCCTCCAAAGGAGTTATCAGAACCTTGAGTCAATATTAAAATCCCCTTAAAGTTCTTACCAGCCTTGGGTCTGCACACAATGAGGACATGAGATGTTTTAGAGTTCCTTGGATGACTCAAGGTGGAGTGAGACTCAGGGGCCACTCTTCTATAGGCAGAGATAACTTGGGCCTTTTCCTGCATAAGGCTTGATAAGATTAAGCGTCTTTGTGATGTTCATAGGCAGTAGCAGTACCTCTGGAGTTTGACTCCTTATCCACAATAATCATGAAGCAAATGTAAGTTTATAGAGATTGTTGTTGTTGTTATTGTTGTTGTTTAGAGACAGGGTTTCTCTGTGTAGCCCTGGTTGACCTTGAACTGGATCTATAGACCAGGCTGGATTCAAACTCACAGAGACCCCTCTTCCTCCCCAGTGCTAGGAATAAAGGTGCGTGCCACCACCACGTGGCCCAGATATTTTTTTATTGTTTTAAAAACAGTCTTTTTAACAACAAACTAACTGTAGAGTATCTACCCATACTGTCACCTCTTTCAAGAATCTTTCCCATAAGCCCAAGGTGGAGACAAGAGAGAAAAAAATCCTGAGAACTGGCTCAGTCCAGCTCCCGAGTCCCTACCCTCAGCTACAAATTTAAAGTGCCCTCAAACCCCGCCATTGTCTTTAGACAGTCGGTATGCAGATCCCAAACTCCAAAAACCTAGCCTAGATTATTCCACTCATCAGGGCTTTCCAAAACCCTAATGGGCAGCAGGAATTGAGAATAATCACTTTAGAGAGCAGACAGGACAGAGTTCTGTGAGCTTGAAATGAAGAAATGCATTATGGGAAGCCAAGACTGTGTAGTAAGCAATGGTGTTCAATGTCCCAGTCCCTCGGGGTGTTGGGACCTTCTGGCTGTGCCCATTCCCAAGCTACAGACATATTGCCTTTGGGACATTGAAGTTTGGAATCCATAAATTATGGTATTCCCCCTCCCCCTGTCCCCCTGTATTTCCACACATTATGCCTGGTAGATTTTTTTGTTCTTACAAATGAAGTCTTGCTTAGATACCACATCCCAGGCCTTTGAATTATATATGATGCTGAGATCATGTGGTCTATATAATAGGACTTTAACATACATTATACTATGACGATGATCTCAGTAACCACTAAAACTAATCATAGACAGAGGCAGGTAGACCAGAAGGCCAGTTTATATAAAGTCAATAAACTCAGGGGCTGAAGAGATGGTTCAGTGGTTCAGAGCGCTTGGTGATTTTACAGAGGACTCAGCTGCAGTGACCAGCACTCACATGATAGCTCATAACTATCTATAACTCCAGTTCTTTTGACCTTGTACTTGGTACATATACATACACGTATGCAAACGCTCATACACAAAATAAATATATATAAAAAAAATAAAGT
The DNA here is from genome assembly GCF_900095145.1 of Mus pahari. NCBI lineage: Eukaryota > Metazoa > Chordata > Mammalia > Rodentia > Muridae > Mus > Mus pahari. The sequence continues at coordinate 38,385,577 of NC_034612.1, forward strand.
CAATGAAATCAACACAAACTTTATTTTTTCACTTTGGCTATGCAAACCAGGGTCTTGACAACCCCAGTCACCATTAAAGCTTTGAGCTGATGGAAACCACGCAGATTTTCCTAATTACAGCTCATGGCAAACCAGGTGGTAATTGTTGCTTCCCAGAGCTCTCTCATCCCAAGAAAGGGATCTAGGCTGATTAAGGGGACAGTCCACCCTTCTAATCACACCACAAAAACAAACCGCTGGTCTAGGCAGGATGATAGGAGCTTCATCCAGCTAATAAGACTCTTCTGTCTGGAGGGGAACAGACGATATTCGCCTAACACCTACATCAGCTTCATCTGTGTGATTTATCAGTTATTGCTGGGATGAGGCCTTCCACAGAACACAGTGATCCAACCCCCACACCTCCCACACCCCAGAATAGCAGAGCAACCTGCCTTTCCTTCTGGCCAAGTGTCTTAGAGCTGCTCTTTATTCAAGCAGAACCTGGGGCTCCCTAGTCTTCAGGGTGTGGCCCAGAGGTCACCAGGATGTCCTCGATGGCTTCTCCAGTTCCACCTTGACAAGTTCCTTCCTCAGCCCTGGTTGGATGCTTTGAAGCAGGGAGGGCAAATCCTGGGAATGGAAAAAATCAGCTGTTTCACCGTGAGGAAAGGTGGGACATTCAGCCGATGCTGTTTGCAAAGGTTCTCAAAGGGCCAAGGTTGTGCAGGATACATTCTCTCCCTACTTTCTTTCTTTCCCCCCCTCATTGCTCTGTCTCCTGATCACCTCATTCTTTCTCTCAAAAATCAAGTCCGATCATCACAGTCAGTTTCACATGAGCAGAGGAACTCTGGAGTCTGCTGTAGCCGTCCATCACTACCGGAAGTCTCTGGACCAAACAGCATTGTTTTATGCTTTTCAAAAGAAAGGTCCACTTCTCAATTTGATATCGTCTTTTTCCTCCCAGAACTGATGTCTACCCATGAATTTGAGAAGAAGGAGTTGGAAGAAAACTTTGAAAAGCTGCGGCTGTCATTACAGGTCAGTCAGTGTTCCCCCTACTTCCTTAGCTGGTGTCAGGACAGCCACAGCATTATGCTCACTTGTAGACATTTATCTGACCCTTGCCATGTACTGGAACATGGAGACGCAGAAGACATGGTTCTCTCTTCACAGAGCTGTGGGGAAAATGTAACAGCTCTGAGAAGTCACTGTGCCTCATGAATAATGCATCAGAGGACATTAAGTTCGTAGGGCATTTGCTGTGTCAGAGGTACCTGGATAGAGGGGTGGGATGGGAGGAGAACATTCTAGAAAACAATGAGGTTATGAAGGCTGGAATTGGCAGACCACCCTTGGAGGTTTTTATTTGGTTGTTTTGTTTTCTTAGGACAGGGTTTTTCTGTGTAGCCCTGGCTGTCCTGGAACTCACTCTGTAGACCAGGTTGGCCTCGAACTCAGAAATCCACCTGCCTCTGTCTCCCGTGTCTGGGATTAAAGGGATGCGCCACCAGTGCCTGGAACACTCTGGTGTTAGTTTTAAGAGAGGCTTAGGTTACCTGGAGGTGGGTGGGATGAAAAAAATCACCCTTTGTGCCTCTTACTGTTACCTGGGGAAGATGTTGGTCTTGGATGCCAGCCAAGCTGCCTGGCTTCTTCCTGTTCCTCAAGGGGATAGTGTGGTGTCTCCCAGGCATATTATCTCCTTCCTGCCTTCTGAGACCCTCCAGTTGCCTTTAAAGAGCCAGAAGCAGCCCTGGTGCTAGAGAGAGCCGCCTGGGAACCCACGGAGACATGACAGCCCAGCCGTGACCCCAGCTCGAGTGATTCTGATTAGAGAAGACAGGGTTTTTAAATGTCATGGTCACCCTTGTCTGGAAATTGGAACAACTGTTCCCATGACTATAACAGAAATCTTGCTCTTCTGGATGACATCTCTGTTATAATGAGCCCATCCCAAAAGGAAGCCAGGGTCCCAGTGAGAACACTGCAGAAAACGTAGAACCTGGGGTACAACGCAACAGTGTGGTGCTTGTCTTTCACGTCATGGAGTCCTCTCCGCTCCATCGGCCAAAGGCCATACAATTCTGTATGCTGTAACTCTTCCCCCAGCAGAAACTTTTTGAGCTGGGCATTGGTGTGTGGAGTGCAGAGTAGCCAAAGCCAACTTCCCAGTGTCCCCAGGCAGCTAGGGAAATTACTCGTTTGGGCAGTTAGAGGTTCAAATCCCCACCCTACCACTTCTTGCTAGCTTTGAGATCTAGGGTAATGATCTAGGGTCGCAGGCCTCTGCCAACCTCAGTTATTCACCTGTAAAATGGGGACATGCACAGATGAAGGACAGCAAGGTGTGAGGCTGAATTAACATCCGCCTGGCTTGTAGCGAGGGGCAAGAAGAAGGAACAGCTGCAATGAACAGGCAGTGGGACATTTATTATTAGTGTGCCATTTGTTGACCTCTGAGAGGGGTCACATCATTTGCACGACATAAAGTAGCCATCGAGGGTTGAAAACCATTCCATCCTGACTTGACTGCTGTGAGAGTCCTTACATCTCTGCAGATCTGTTCTGAACAGTGAACAAGGCAGAAATATGTCGGTTGGATTGTTTAAATCCTTCCTGGGTCATGATTGTTGTTGTGGGATTCGGGTAGCACCAGGTATTTTATAGCCCATTCTGGAAGGTGAGTGCAGTGGTGATGGACGTAGCCCAGTGCTGGCCCAGAGGAGCCGCTCCAAACTGACACTTTCCACTCCTTAGCTCTCGTGAGCACAAACTCCCACTGACAGCGATGTTGTCCCCGTGCGCCAGTGTTAGCATTTAATGGCAAGTTGGAGACTTTTATTTCCCAAAAGCAAAAGGCAGGCAGTGGTAGCGCACACCTTTAATCCCAGCACTTGGGAGGCAGAGGCAGGTAGATCTCTGAGTTCGAGGTCACCCTGGTCTACACAGTGAGTTCTGAGACAGCCAGGGCTACACAGGAAGTGTGGAAATGGAAGCTCTATGTTATTAAGGAAGGAAGTAGCCTGGTGAGCTGGCTCCCATGTGAGCATGTTGTGTCACCTCATTTGCGAGTCCCAGCTCCTTCCAATCATGGCTTAAGGCCATATCTCTTCCAGAAGAGTTCATGAAAGCCCCTGGCCCCTGTGTTTTAATATAGCCGAAACGAAGTCATTGGGGGTAACTGTGGACTCCTCAGCAAGTGACCTGTAGTGGAAGAGCTCCTGTACTCTTTAGTCACGAAGAGCGCAAATTCACTGGCAAGTGCACTTCAAGTGCTGCGGTGACACCGTCACTGTGATTGGGTTGGGGTCGGGTGTCTTCTTAGCCACAGTCACTGTGAAACTAAGCAGGAAGGGGTCCTGTGTACCACAGGCATGCTGCCATTCCTTTACCACACACAGACCAGACCGCTGCCCCAAGATGGGGCTGCTGGTCGAGTGGGGAGAGTATTAAGCCGGGTGAGAATGTGTGGCGGCCCTCATAGGACAGCGCAACCCTTAGGTCAGAAGGGTCAACCGTGAGCTTGGGATGAGAGGATCCGGTGAAGGGTACAAAGCCTTCTCTCTCCGGGTCCTAGTTTGCTTCTCCGTTGCTGTGATAAAACACTGACCCAAAGCATCTTAGGAAGGAAAGGGTTTATTTGATTGACAGGTTACAGCCCATCATTGAGAGAAGCCAAGGCAGGAACCTGGAGATAGGAACTGATGCAGAGAGCACAGAGGAGAACTGCTGTACAGGCTAACTCAGCTACCATTCTTATACAGCCCTGGACCACCTGCCTAGGGATGGTTCCGCCCACAGTGGGCTGAGCATACCCACATTAATCATTAACGGAGAAAATACCACACAGATAATCTGACAGCATCCCTCTCCCCAACTCGTGACAGGTTGATGAAAACTAGCCTGCCCACCCCCTAGCTGCCACTGTGTCTATCCTTGTGGCCCCTGGAGGGACATCTCTTGTTGTCACTTACAGGACCAGGTGGACACTCTAACTTTTCAAAGCCAATCTCTGCGGGACAGAGCCCGGCGCTTTGAGGAAGCTCTAAGGAAAACCACAGAGGAGCAGCTGGAGGTAATCATGGCCATCCACCCGGGCCACCCAGTGTGCGGGGACATGAGCTGGCTTCCTCTGCAGTCTTGCCCAAGGACGAGGCCTCCACACTGAGCCACTGCTGCTGCAGAGAGGAATCCCAACGTCTCTGGGATGTGTGTTCAGTGCCTGACAGCTCCTCTCCCCAAGACAGACCATAACCCTGGGTCTCTCCAGCACCTGCCATTTATTGCCAAATCCCACAGTATCCCTCAGGCAGGGGCCCTGGGTACTGTAACTTCCTCTCCGGCTGGAGACAATCCATACCCTACTTTCACAGATGTGCTCTAGGCTGGCACTGGACAGGGCCAGCTAAGATGTGACTTATAAGAAGGTAAATTTTTTTTCCCCCAAGAATAGCTGGAAAACCTCCTATTATCCAACGCAGTGTTGGAGAGAGGTGAACATTAAGGAAGGGCACCGTCCATTGAAATACTATACTGGCTTTACCCTGTGGGGGAGTGGATTGAACCCAGGGCTGCATGTGTGCTAGGCTAGTTCTCCAGCACTGAGCCAAGGCCCTAGCCCTCTCCTCCTCTTCCTCTCCCTCCTCCTCCTCCTCTTCCTCCTCCTCTTCCTTCTTCTCCTTTCTCCTCCTCCTCCTCTCCCTCCTCCTCCTCTTCCTTGTCCTCCTCCTCCTCTCCCTCCTCCTCTTCCTCCTCCTCTCCCTTCTCCTCCCTGGCGCGTTGTGCCAGGGAACCTGGTATAAAGCGCGCACTCTCTGCCCTTGTAGATCGCGCTGGCTCCGTACCAGCACCTGGAAGAAGACATGCAGAGCCTGAAGCAGGTGCTCGAGATGAAGAACCAGCAGATCCACCTGCAGGAGAAGAAGATCATCGAGCTTGAAAAGCTGGTGAGTTAGTTGGCCTGCTTGCTCCAGAGAGCAGATGCTGTGGCTCTCGCTAGTGACCGTGCTCGGTGAGGCGTGCCCCTCCCTGCCTGTGGCTCACTTCTGACAAGGAGACCTGGTGGCCTCTTTTGGTTACTTCTCCAATCTTTTCCACGTCCTTCCACCACTAAGGCGACAGCAAGAACGATCCATCGCTGTTGTTTACCAGGCCTGGGCAAAGCTCTGTCCTTCCATTCCGACAGCTAACCTCAGCTATGGTACTGCCACAGGACAAGGGGGACAGTTGTACCTAGTCTGTGAGTGGAGATCTCAGTCATGGGGGTCCACCTTCATGAGCCAATCACCTCCAAAGACCCCATGTCCTGGTACTGCACCTGGCAGAGAGGGGTTCAGCAGCTTTGGAGGGACAGCAGCATTCAGTTCAAAACAAAGACTTTGCCCCTCAGTCATCAGCTAGGTTCCTGGGAGCTAGCCTAGAGAAACAGAGCAATATCTGCCCCCTCCTACAGGCCCAAGGCCCAGATAAGAGTTTTAATTTTAAAACTATGAATTCTGTGTGCATGTAGGTGTAGTACCTACTGAGGCCAGAAGAGGGCAACAGATCCTCCTGGAACGTCCTGACCCTTGTGTCCTGGGGACCAAATTCAGGTCCACAAGAGCCGTAAATGTTTTTAATAGCTGACCTCTCTTTCCAGCCCCATTTGTTGTTATTATTTTTTAAATGATTGCTACTATGAAAGAGGAAGAGAGAATGTGTACGTGGTAGGAAAGATAAACAAAATAAGAAAATTAGAATATCGTATTCCTTCTACTATTAACACTTCTCAGAGATGTCTTAATGCCCCTCTCTCCTACACACACACACACATACACACACACCAAATTTTGTCTTGTACAGTGTTCTATAGCCCTCTTCCAACGAACAGGTCATTTCCTCCCAGCTAGGATCTTGCGACGTAGCCCATGCTGGTCTGAAATTTGTGATTCCACTGCCTCCACCACCAGCATGCCGAGATTACAGACGTGTATCTTGCCTCCAGCTTCGAAGAGTGACTTAATGCACATCTCATCCCCATTTGTCTCTGAAACATCCTTTGCAAATGGTTTGCACAAACCAGGAGCTGACCCAGCGGCGCCTGCTGCATTGGTCCACGTGCAGCTCTCTGCTGCAGGCATCTCTTGCTGCACAGGTCCGTTGCAGGCAGTGGAGAGAGAGACAGGTGTGTCTGTTACCACTGTCCTGGACAATGGGAGCCACATAGCTCCTCCCAGCAGCCCAGCACTTACCACGGACCACAGGGGCTGCACAGATCTGACCTTGTCATGTGTCCCGGGTAGGGTGACCCTTGAAGCAGCCATTCATCTTCTTCTTGATGACTGGAATGTCTGCATAGAGCCACCCACGAGCCCCTGGGCTGATCTGGTTATGTTCTGCCATGTTCTGGCTTTGCAGAAGGCCTACATGACTTCCTGTCGTGGGGATCTATTATTTCCTAAGTCCTGGGAGTAAAGATGAAAGCCAGGTAGCATGCCTTGCTCCAGTCCTCCCCAAGCACGTTGCAGTTTTCTTTAAAGATTAGCTACAGGAACAGTCAATGCACCCCATCCCCCTTTTCATGGGGCGATCCGGGTGTGGCGGCTCATCCCAGGCACTGCAGCAGCTGGGTCCTAAAGCAGAAGGTCGCTGTGTACTCCAGGGCACCCTGAGTCACATGGCGAGTTCCAGCCAGTGTGGGCTACAGAGTAAAGCCTCTTTTTAAAAAAAAAAATTCTAAAGTTAGAACGAAAGCGCACATCAGCTAGATCTCACAGTGATGGAGAGATGGCATAAACCGGGGAGACTGTCACTGTAATAAGCCTTTCCAATAGGGTGCCAAGGCTTCCTCTCTCTGTTTTAAAAAAATTTGACCTTTGCTTCTGTCTCTTCAAATCCAAGAGGATCCCCTAGACTTTTAGACTTCTAAGCTTCTCTGCTTTGTTGTTCTGGCTGGAAAGGAACAAAATATGCCACAAGGCTTGTCTCTCTTGCCCCGTTAATCCAGAAGCACCTGAGTAGGGCCAAGTGTGTGTGCCTGGCAAGGGACAGTGACTCACTGCAGCTGACCACAAACTGGGATCCACACCCTGGTTCTGATCATGATAGTGTGACCTGTGACCCTCATTATAAAAATATGTATGTATTCTCTCTCTCTCTCTCTCTCTCTCTCTCTCTCTCTCTCTCTCTCTCTCTTTCTCACGCGTGTGTGTGTGTGCGCGCACACACACACACACACACACACACACACACACACACACACTCTAAAATATGGACCACAGTGGCTTTTTACTACCTACAGTGCACCCTGGCATTTTCTGCTCTGTCTTTCTGAAAAGGGCGATGCTGGTCCCTTATCCATCTCGCCTGACTTTCCAGCCCACAAAAGTTGTTGTACAGAGCGGTTAGCAAACTACTGTTCCCAGAGATCCTCCAAAGTGCAGAAGCCAGGGCCGACGGCTTGCCGCTGGCTGGTGGGCATCTCTTCACTCATGTCCCTTTCCTAGGTGGAGAAGAATATCATTCTGGAAGAAAGGATCCAGGTGCTCCAGCAGCAGAACGAAGACCTCAAAGCGAGGATCGACCAGAACACAGTCGTTACCAGGTGGGTGGGCCCCGTTTCCCATTATATGCCCTTCGCAAAACGGCTTTCCCAGAACATCCGAATGTCGCAGTATCCAGTCTGAATCATCTCCCGGTGCCTCTCACATGATCAGAAGAAAAGCACACAGCTGCGACCCCTCGGTGCACATCCTGGCTCTGCTTCACGTTCCCCATAAGTGAGTGAAGACCACAAGCCCAGGAAGCAGGGCTCCACAGCAGGAAGAGGTTAGCAGAGGAGCATCGGTGGGGTGTCCCCAGGCTAAGGAGAACCGTGGCTAGGTAACCCTGGCATTCCAGAAGCTCAGGTCAGCCCATCCCTGCAGGGTCTTTCCTCAGGAGCCCTGCTTGCAAGAATTGGGAGTTACCCTTGACCCCACACTCAGAGTGGGGTGAAAACACCTTGGGCTTCCGTGGCCAGCTGCAGATTATTTTGTTCGGCAAGGCTACGCCGCCCCAGTGAGATGGAGACCTGAGTCTTTTCCCACTCTGCTGGATCAGTCTCCTCAGTGTGACTGTGATATGTTATCCTGTGTACATACATGCTCATGTGCACGCACTCATGCATACATCCATTTACACATGCACGCACTTACACGCATGCTGATGCATGTGCATGCTTATACACTGACATACCACTTGTCCACATGCCCACACGTACCCATACCCAGCCACCTTTCCTCCCTCTGTTGGCCCCGAGTACCGTTTCAGGACTTCAGCCCAGCCAGCTGTAAATTGTATTTGTACTTATTCCTGTGGATTCCTGGAGGCGGCTCTCACCTTCTAAAACACAAAATGGATTAGACAGGCCACTCAGGGGTTAAGAGCACTGGCTGCTCTTCCAGAAGACCCAAGTCCGATTCCCCTGTACCTACTTGACAGCGCACAACCATCTGTAACTCTAGCTCCGGGACACCCACGCCCTCTTCTGGCCTCCACAGGCACTGCACTCAAGTGGTTCTCAGACATGCATGCAGGCAAAACAGTTCTAAAGGTGCTAGATCTGAAAACATGCAGCAAAGCCAGCAACTTAAGCACCATGTCATCACACACACACACATACGCACACGCGCACGCACACGTGCACACAGACCCCAAAACAAAAACATGACTGCCTTTCTGCCCCCTTCACTAACAAGCATCTGTTTTTCTGAATGCTACGCTGAGTGCCAGCCAAGAACATAACAGAACCTCGACCCCTGCCCTCTGGGGCTTGTGGTCCAGCAGACAGACAGGTAGACAGACCAACTCTACAGCAGAGCTAATGACTTTGGTCACAGAGGCGTGTACCTAGGGCAGGAGGTAACGGGAAAATCTTCCAGGCTGATTGGCAGCTGTTCGTCCGTACCCTGACCGCGGCCAGAGGCGATCTCCATCTCTCTAAGCGACCTCTCCTAGGGGCCTCTGGCAGCATGCCCGCGTGGCCTCCCATCTGTCTCCTTTCTGCTCCAGCCTCTCGCCTTTGATCTGTTGCACGACTGCCACAACCTCCCCTAACCCAGCAGAGAGACCTGTGAGCCGTGAGGTGTCGCCCCTGGCCTCTGCCTGTCAGCCTCTGTGGCATTCGTAGGCCCGCTTGCTGCCTAACCATTGTTCTCCTCCATGCAGACAACTGTCGGAGGAAAATGCTAACCTCCAGGAATACGTGGAGAAAGAGACCCAGGAAAAGAAGAGACTGAGCCGAACCAACGAAGAACTACTTTGGAAGCTCCAAACGGGGGACCCAACCAGCCCGATTAAACTCTCCCCTACATCTCCAGTGTACAGAGGCTCCTCCTCCGGACCCTCCTCTCCAGCCAGAGTCAGTACCACACCTAGATGACATCACTCTGCCACCCACAGGAGCTCAGGCTTCTGTCCATCTGAGGGCGTGCTGGCCAGGTGCCGGTGGCCACCCTGTGCGCATGCTCGGTAGCTGCACAGCGCGCATGCTCGGTAGCTGGACAATGCATCTTAGCCTCCTCTCTGACCCTTGTGCGAAACCGTCCTGGTATTGGCGCTTAGGAAGGCATAAGCAGCAGAGTCTGGTGTCCAAAAAGAAAAAAAAAAAAGGAAAAAAAAAAGTTTTAGTATAGTGAGAAGCAAAAGAGAAACATCTCCAGTTGTCCTTGAGCGATGAACTTCCACGGCAGAACTTTAGGTCAGTCACAAACAGCTCCGTTTTGAATACACGAAACCCTCCTTGTACCGCTGCATGTGTATATTCAGATGTGTGGGTATACACCTGTGGCGGTTCCGAATTGCATTTTTTTTTTTTTATAATGCGATGTGCTGACATATTTTAGTGACGGTCAGCAGTTTTCTAACTTGTGCCTAAGAATTATTGGGAAATGAAAATGCATTTCTATCTAGTTTCCTGGAAATATTTCTATCCAAAATAGAGAAGAAAAAAATAAAAAAAAAAAAGAGAAGAAAAGATAGAAGCATGCCTATCTGCCACCGAGTGGTCCCCTGCTTAACCTAAACACCAGCGGTTTGTAGATGGTAACTGCCTTTGGAAAAATTAGCTTCTTAGTCCAACGTGAAGTGGGGTTACTGGTACCCCCATTGCAGGATTTAATTATGACTTCTCCCATCCCAAGGAGGTGGACTGTAGCACGGTTGGGAGTGGGGGAGGGACTGAGGGGTCACATGGTCTGGCCAATGTTTTTCCCCTTAGTGATTCGATATTATCTTGAAAACAGCAGTTTTGCTCCCCCCTGAATACCCAAATGGCATCTTGGAATCCATCATCAAGCTATTACTGCATCCTCAGGAAAACGTGGGAGCATGTGGCTTTTGCAATGAGGGTGAGCATGAACTTGGAGAAAATCAAGACCATGCATGGTCCATCCTCATGATGGAGGAGTGCTGGTGGGGCCATCATGGCTCCCATCATAGCCCCTCATAGGCAACACCCCCATTTTCAGTTTGGTTCTATGACTCAACCCCATCACCACATATCAAGATGGCTCAGGGGTTCTAGTCAAGGCTTCCAGAAACCAGCCTTTCTCTCTTGGGGAAAGGAGGGAAGCCAGTTCTAAAGGTGCTAGATCATGTCCCTTCTGCTGGAGGGTCACCAGGGCTACACCTGCCAGTGGTCCCATCTTAGCCCCAGAAGGCTCTCCCAGACAAGGGGACACAGTGAAATGGCCAGTCAGCATCCATCAGCCACTGGACTGGCCTTTGTCTCTAACACGGTAGAAATTAGACCATGAAAGGTATTCATGTAGTGCTATGGAAGATTAGAAGCATGGCCCACAAAAGAGAAGTAGTTTTAACAGTCAATACAGTGCTAATAACAATACCTTTGTTTCCTGTATGTGACAAGAGACCCTTCACTTTCTAAGCACGGGCCTGCCTGTCTTTGAGCATGCCCGAGATGACAAGAGCCCTGGAACCAAGAAGAAACGACCTGGGCATGGTGTCAGCTTCTCTAAGGACACACAGAACTGACACAGAGGCAAATGTGGTCTGCATTCCTCCTGTGGCTCCAAGTTGGGCGTCCTTGGTCTCAGGTGCACCTGACTGTAGCCAGCTTCCATGGGTCTTGCCCATTCTGAAGACACACGCGGTAGATACACAGAGAGCAAACAGGTTCTTTCTCTTTGGCTCTGCATGATACTGGGATACTGAGCTGCTCATTTCATAAGAGTAGCCCATGCCATGTCAGTTCAGCACACACACACACACACACACACACACACACACACACACACATTTATTCTTTTAGCAGGCACAACCTGCAGGTATAAGTTTGGTTGGCCGCTTAGCTCTCCAAGTTAGGACCCGCCTCCACAGCTGTACCTGCCGAGGGCAGAGTACTCAGCAATACAGAGTTCGATGTGATTATAGAATGTGGTGCAGTACGTTAGGCTGTTGTGGTCAAAGTGGTAGCAGTGTTAGATCTATGTACCCTCATTAGGTGGACTAGAGCTTTGCCCTAATCAACCTCAACCCTGGGCACTTGAAAAAATCTCCCCATGACCCTGGCTTTGTTCCTCCATCACAGACACCCATCGCGTATGGTACCCCACTTGAATTAAGTTCTGAGATCCAGGTGGCCAGAGCTGCTATGATTCCTCTGTCTCCATGCTGCTGCTACGATCCGTACCTCTCGGCATGGAAACGCGAGTCTGTCTCCCTTCCCAGGCTGGGGCACTGCGCCGTCCCTCCTGCCAAACAGCTCGGTTCTTCATGGAGTCAGGAGGTCCTGCTGGCCTACAGCAACTCAGTTGCGTTGGGCTGGGACTGCATTCTTGTGATGTCGGGATGGGTTTGGGGCTCGAGGTCAGGTACTCTGGGGTGAGCTGAAGGGGGCACGACGTTCTTTGTCCTGCCCCTCTGGTTAACTGTGCTCCATATTTGTATTGAACTCTAAAGCTTATTAAAATGAACCTGAGGGACTTCCCTTGATATCCATGTGGTCTGTGTAACTGGAGACAAATCTCATTCGGTCCCGACATGGCAGACGAGGACGCAGAAGGTATTTTCATACCCTTTCCTGTGTGGGCCAGGGTTGATTGGAACCAAGTCTGGAGACTCAGCTCTTGACTCAGCAAGGCCAAAGCTATGCATCCCTCTCTCCCATGTCTCCCCAACCGTCCACCACCTGGGAACCAAGCGTTCCAATGGATGATTCTACGTGCTAACCCGTATTCACACCACCACAGTGGCTAAGATCCACATTTGCTCATTTTTTCAGTGTGGAATCAGCCACTCTTCCTATCCCACCAGCCACGGTTGTGGATGGATTATGGACAGTTCGTCCAACCTCGCCTGGCCCTAGGGAGTCCCACGGGTGCCCAACATTGTTTGGGGGGGGGGTGTCACAAGGAAGACCTGAGTTTTCCACTTCCTGGGCTCATTTTGGTGGAGTGCGTGGGAATGGCAAGGAGACCACAACCAACCTGGGCATGTAAACGCCCCTGAGTTCATGAAACTCTGGTCCCATGATGAAGCCCCTATGGTCCCCTGCAGATTCATCCAAGCTTCCAAAAATTACTGATAGGGAATACTGATTAATGCATCACTGGTCCATATATGCTAGCCTTAGTTTTTGCTTGGGATATCAAGTTCCCTCACCGTATGGCAGCCATCGAGCATCATCCTCAGCCCCACCCCATGTGGTAAACAGGCCTGATGCCAGCACCATCATTTATAATGGAGTTAGATGCTGACCTGGCCCCTGGCACGTTGCGTTCAGGAAATGAGATGGACACCAGCTGTGAGAAGCCGGAAGGAACTATGTCCCCTCCCACAGGGGATTCAGTGCAGGCAGAGGAAGCTTAGGAATCCAACCTTCCATCTCCGTCTCAGGCATCGGATGGCACCCTACCTATAGTTAGCCTTCAAGGTCACTCTCAAAGCAGATGCTACGCTAGTGCGTGGTATCCGTGAACAACTGCGGCGTCTTCTGTCTCCCTGCACTCTCATGAATGGTGATCAGGTCGAGTCCGCCCAGCCTAGAGTGTGCATCGACTTCGCATGTGTGCACCTGTCTACACTCTAGCCTGGCGGGCAAGCTTAACTCAGTGAGACAGAATGGCTCCCTTTGAGCAGGGGCTGACAGGTTACACGCCATTTCCAGTCTGCCCGGCTCTGGCCGTTGGCAGATGATAGATGTAGCTGAAAGACAAGGCTGTGGGGACATATGAATTCTTCAATTCCTAGAATACTGAGCCACAAGGGGACACTGGAAGTGTTTCATAGCAGATCAGGGTGAGGGGAGGTTTGCACCACAGGATGCCCCCTCAGATCCCCACAATGGTGTTTTCTGGAAATTGCTGATGCCTTTGCATTCCTTTTAAAGGCTAAGAGCGTAGTACCCAGTGTCACCCACTAGATGGCACAGTGGAGCTGCAAGGAACCATTCTCCATCTTGCACTTAGCCCCAATGTAAGCTGGACAGAAGTGGTAGCCTAGTCCTCTATCTTTCCAGACAGGGTTTCTCTGTGTAGCCTTGACTGTCCTGGAACTCACTCTATAGACCAACTAGTCTCAAACTCACAGAGATCTTTCTGCCTCTGCCCCTGGAAGGCTGAGATTAAAGGCATGCACCTTCATCACCACCACCATCTGGCTAGCAGCCTCCTCCTTACAGAACTTCAGGACCAAGAAAGACTATAGGACCTGTGTCTGTTTTCCAGTTCCAGGATGCACAGGAGTATTCTCTACGTGACTTTTGTGAGCTGGGACTGGATTAATTCCTGCCCCCGGTATTCAGTGGTAACTGCACCACAGTAGAGGTGTCTTACATTTCCCCCAACTGTAGCTGGACTTTGGCTACTCTGTGGGGGTTTTTTCTTCCACCCCTTCCCACCCTTTCAGCCCCTAACACTTGATAGGAGAGAAAAAAAAGGATAGAAAGGAAAGGGGCAGTGTTATCATTGGACTACTTCCTGTTGATTAGGGACATCAGGTTCCTTGGGGAAAGTTTGATCTTCACCATCAGGATATCTAATTTCTTCTTGTTGTTTCTTTGTGCATGACTACTGAACACACCACAACCACCCACCAACCCACACTGGGAGTCCCCAGAATTCCAAACATCACATAATGTCAGAAACTGAGCAGCCGGCAAAACCACATCCCTGCTAGAGCACGAGGCAAATCATAGCTGTTGTGAACGGTCTGAGGCAGCCCTGTATCCCACACCTGGGATTAAAATGGAAACATATTCTTATAATATCCCTATGTTCTTAAAAGAAACCAAAATCTCCAAATTGCTACTACACCCAACCATGCACATCACTGTTTTGACACCCAAGCTCAGGGTATCTACTCCCCCAGGGGATCAGGGGTGTGATGTACACCCTTATTCCTGACACTTATTTCTGATCTGGCAGCTGCCAGGGGGCCAGAATCATACTCCTGAAGGTCTGCCACTACCGCTATCAAGACAGCTGAACTTGTCTCCTGTGCTACGAATGAATGAATGAATGAGCCCTTCCATAGAGTGCATGGGAATGTGCTATCAATTATCCTTAGATAAACTGCAATCTCATTCCAAGCCTGTGCTCTGCATAAAACTTGTTTCCTCCAAGATGGTATGTGTGACTGCAAGGGCAAACCTCTGGTGTCCGTGGACCAAGGGGTTTTGCTGAGACCCAAGTCGTCTGGTTTAATTAAGTCCGATGGTTGATGAAATCTGTAGCTCTAACCCCGGGTGAGTCTGGGGGGATGAGGTAGGGAGTCAGCAAGGATCTAGAAGTACAGGCCTAAGCCTTTCCCAAATGGATTCTAGAAAAATCCACACCATAGAAATAAAGCCACCAGCTTCGTCCTATGAAGCAGGAAGATGCTAAAGATGACAAACGGACCCTTTACTCTCCAGAATGGACAGGGTCGGGAACCAGGCAAGAGCTGCTAGCCCGCTTGAGACCACACAGTGAGCGTGGAAGCCAGACAGGGTTTATTAGCATCTGCAGGAGCATGACACAATGTACCACAAAACAGCTTTGATTTTACAACACTTAAGTACAGGAGGGGTCTTGCCAGTGTACAATGTATTCAGCAACAAGTGGAGACATAAATTTCACATTTTTTTCAAAAGGGTGGTAGATGACACCTGCACTTGGCCTTAAAATAAAATATAATTAATCCACGGGCATCCAGCAGAAACCAGCTTGATTTACAGTTAGTATCGGACTTAATCTAATGTCATCATTATAAGAAACTGTAAGAAGACTATTAGAAAAATAGAACCTCAAACAAGCAAAAAAATATATATACAATTTACATAATGAAAAACCACACATAACTCTTTTTAATAATGGCTCCATGTTCAGTAGAAATTAAAAAAAAAATTGTCCTGGAGAAACCACAAGTATTCAGGTTTGGTAATAAACCAGCCATCGTTAGTATCCTGACCCCTCTGTGATCCTTAAACCTATCGAGGCTTCAAGGCACAAGCAAAGCAGTAAATATCTTAAATCCAAAGATAGAACTTCTCAAATGGGAAAATAAGTCCCAAACTCAAAAAGCTTGTCACGGAGCACAAAAGGTGACACTTGTCAATAAACTGGCGTGCATGATGTAGCTTCCTAAACCTTGCTTCCTGACTCTGCTGGACGTGCCAGCGCCCTGAGAACATCTTTGGACATGGTCTTTCATCTCTCCTGGGCTTCTGAGCTCGCCATTCAGTACGTGTAACAGGATGGCCCAGGAAGGCTCCTTGGTCACCACTGTGTCTCAAGATCCTTGGCCACACCATATTCCCGGCTTAATGGAGCAGTGGACATAGAAAAGACCAGGCGAGAGTAAGGGAGGTGAAAACCAGCTGGTAGATTTTTTTTTTTTAACCTTAAAATTTTCATCCTAACCACATTGGAGTGTAGCACATTTCACCTGTACCACTGTGTCAATCAAAGCATTTCACAAACCAAAACAAGCCTAAGGAAATGGACCCCTCGCTCCCCCCCCCCCAGGAAACTTACGTACAATCATGATGAAGGCAAACAGACATGGTTTGAATTATATAAAACAACCGCTCATGATAAACATTCAGTGCTGACTCTGAATTCTCTAACAGTTCCATAGGCCATGTATTCTGTCTGGCCACACTCCCTTTGCTAGCCCAACCATACCCAGACTCAAACATCCCTGTTTGCATCACCCACCAACACCCCAAGGGATGGGCACCCTGGCACTTAGATTCCCCCACGTAAGATTCCCTAATGCTTGGATGCCAACAAAACAGTAAGCTCTTATTGGGATGAAATAAGTATCTGCAGGGACATAAGATGCTCAAGTCGGAAGGGATGGGCCCTGGTGAATGTTTCTGTTACAAGTGGCTACACAGGCCAGCAGTGGCCGTGGCTTTGCCGGTGGACATGAGTGGGCCTGTGGGGTGTGTCTACGCTTCTCCCAGGAACCTGGTCTCTCACACTGCTATTTCCAAGCTTCTTCCAGCACTGGGCAAGTTCCTTGCTAGAGGAGACTATGAACACTCCGATTCAGAATGTCTGCATGGGGTTAGGGCCAAGGTACAAACATGGCCACTGGTAATCCCAACCCTATGCATGAGAGCATCGGGCAGTAGGCAGGCAGAGCGGGGTACACAGTCCCTTAGCTGTGCCAGATGTGCTCAGGAGAGGGGTATGTCCAACCCTTGGCCACTAGGGGCAGGTAGAGAAGCCGGATGTCCCCCATGGTCCTGCAGACACTTCTGGCCACCAAGCCTCGGGCAGGTGGTTGGTAGGTGGTGTCCAAGTCAAGTCACCAGCACAGGGGATATCAGATGACGGGCAGAATTTGCATACTGTAAAACCGAACTGTGAACAGCTGAGAACAGAATAAAGCCAGCAATCTTCCAGAAACTGCCCGGGTCTTTTGCAAAATAAATCCACAAAGGCCTGCCTGGTTCTAGGGGATGGGCAGGGATAGGGGATGGGCATAGGTGTGCACCCACCCTTCCACAAATATATACGGGAGTGGGGGGTGGGAGGGGTAATGTCTCTATAGACACCACCTACCACCACCATGACCAGGGCCATCTTCTGAGAGGTGGAGACATCTTGTGCCCCACTCCTAAGCATAGCTCCCTGGGTATTGGCTTCTTCGTGAACTTAGGCCCAGGGACAGGAAAGGGCCCAGGCTCCTGGGAAAGTGGGTCTTTCCAATGTGAACGCTCTAGCTGCAGGTAAACAAGGCATGGGAATGTGTCTTTACAATGTCTAAGTTCCAACCAGGTAGGAAATGCTGGCCGTGCTTTGAAACCCAATGGGACTCTTCTTTGGGCAGGAGGCTAGGAAACGGGACACCACCTACTCTTGGTCTGGAGGGGTGTGTGTGTGTGTGTGTGTGTGTGTGTGTGTGTGTGTGTGTGTGTGTGCGCGTGCGCGTGCCTGCTGTTTGGGTTTGGGGCTTGTGTTTTCCTTTCAGGAGAAGGAACTGGGGACGTAATAAAAAGCACATGAGAGGCTCACTCCAGGCATAACTATATACATCATTGTTCCTGTGTACCCCCCAAAAGCTTCCCCGGTAACTGTCCACTCTTAGTAAAAGCTCGGTGGCCGATCAACTAACTAGGCACGCCACCCTCAAGCATCTTTTCCTGACCCGGAACTGGGTTCAGGATGCCACACCCCCACCCCCACCCCCACCCCACCCAGCCAGGGCCTGTGTCTGCTTCTGTGTCACATAGGGAAACATATAGAGCTTATGACCATTGCTTGGGGTCATCACGAGGGATGGTGACAGATCAAGCCCCTTAGATACACAGCTTCCCCCTCGGTGGGATACAAGCTGCTGGCTGAAATGTCGACTGTAAACACATGCTTAGGCGGCCTTAGACAGCCAGGTTTCACCCAGAAAGCAAGGAGACAGTTCGGCGGGAGGAGCGAAGGCTCATGCCTATGCATTCAGAAGCCTGAGGCAGAGGCCAGACTGGGCAACGATAATCCTATTCCGGGGCCAGCTAGAGAGTGAACCCTTGTCTCAAAAAAGCCAAAGACACTAAACTTTAAAAGATTCTTCCAACACCTCACTGGGCGCTCTCTCTCTCTCTCTCTCTCTCTCTCTCTCTCTCTCTCTCTCTCTCTCTCACTAAAATAAAGCCCAGACAGATACTTCACAGACCCTAAGAAGACAATAGGTAATCAAGACCCGAACAAAAATAAGTTAATATTTATCAAAATAGTTTACAGCNCTCTCTCTCTCTCTCTCTCTCTCTCTCTCTCTCTCTCTCTCGGAAAAAAAAAAAGCCCAGACAGATACTTCACAGACCCTAAGAAGACAATAGGTAATCAAGACCCGAACAAAAATAAGTTAATATTTATCAAAATAGTTTACAGCACCAATCTACATAACTTTAAATACCTTTAGAAACTCAACATGTAGGGTCGTATAATACTCCCTTCGCAGTTTTCTCAGGCAGTGTAGGAGACAAAGTGCCTGGAGGGTGGTCAGGGCCTGGCTCTTGGATGCTCAGCTATCCTCCACTGGCTGACCCAGCATCCAGGTGTTCTCTAACTTCCCTAATTTTCCATACGTAGTGCTGGGGGTGGAAGCTGAGGCCCTGTGGAGGCTGGGGAAGTGTGCTACCACTAGGCTACATGGCTGTCCAGCCCCACTAACTCTTGCCATTCCCAAGAACCTTCCAGAGCAGAGGGGAAGATGGGGCCATCAGTTTACCTACCCAGCCTGTTTCCACCAGACTTGGGTCAAAGGCCAGACAGAAAAGAAAGCTCAGCTTTATAAACAGCATTAACATTAGACTAAGATACTAGCCTTCCCCACCCCAATATGGTGGAAGGGGAGTGGTGGTGGTGGGGAAGGGCACCCTGCTGGCTCTGGGACTCCACCAGCACCCTCAAGCAGTTTCTACCTACACAGAGTAAATGAGGAGGTGTCGGCCCCAGGGCCGCACCCCGAGAGATATGGAGCGTGGGGTGGGGGGAGGGGAAATGAAGGCATACACAGGGAATAAGGTCCAGGCCAGGGTGGAAATCTCACTAGCAGCAGGCAAAGGCACCACAGCTACAAGAGGAATGGCAATAGGACCCCAAGCCATCTCCTGCGCAGACCACACGTCTTGAACCGCAAGCTGATATGGCACTCGGTAATGATTTGGTTATCTTCCAAGGTGTAACATGAAGCCCCAAGTTAATCCAGTGGAGCGATTCAGAGCGAGCAGCAAGGGGAGGACTCCACAGTGCTCCTGAGATGTAAGAGGCCACACAGACCACGTCAGTGGCCAGAGAGGCGTCACCACCCCACACTGAGTGCCACCTGTCTGAGGAACTTTAGAAGACCCAAGAGGATGACATAACCCTGATACAGCCTGGTGTTCCAGTGACTCAGGACAGTGAGGACCGCAGCAGAAGCCGACCCGGGCCTGCTAGGAATGAGACCAGAGACTGTTGCCCTAGTCCACCACGCGAGACGAGCTGGCCGTCCCATCTCGACACCATTGATCACTCCAGGGACCTCCCATCTTCTGTGCTTGAGCTGAGCGGCTCACACCTGAACAGTTCACACTGTGCTGCGTTCTGCACAGAAGCCTCTGTTCAGACCTGGGGGCCCCATCCTACTACCCCATCCTGAAAGCTGTAAGGTATGGGCCTGTTCCTCCTCTTTAGGTCTTCTGTAACGGATGGGCTGTCAGGTAGCACTGTTTGGGGACATGCTTCCTCACTGGGACAGTCTTGCATCTTGTGGTCAGGAGGCTGGCCTGGGCTGACAGGGAGAGGCTCACCAGCCGTCTGGAGTGTGCGCATGGGTGATGCCAGGGTGGTCCCAGGGAGGGAGGGAGGCCGGCTTCCCGAGTGAGAGGAGAAGGAGGCCTCCCTTCGGCTGGGGCCGCAGCAGCAAAGCGCCCGGCCGGCCCGCCCGCCCGCAGGGAGAAGGGCTGCTTCCTTTGTTCAGAGGGAGATGAGTTATCCAAGGGACTGTCCAGAAGTGATCAGGCTCTCATCAACTGGCAGCAAACCAGCTTTGGTGACATTGGGGGTGTGAGCTGATCCTGAGGCATGAGTGGAGAGATTGTGAGGGTCCCAGGCCTCTACAGGTACCCGTCAACCGCTGTCACCCTGGTGGGTGGAGCTGCACGTCATTTGCACTGGTCCAAGTTGCTGTCAGGAGTCTTTGCCTGGCCAGCAGCCAGGGACGCTTCCTCACTGTGCCAGACCCCATAACCAAAGTAGATGGTGAAGCCTATGGGGGGAAAAGGAATAGAAGGGTGAAGAGTGCAGGCGGGGCTACCAGACCCGCAGGGGGCGGCCCAGGTATACTTCAACACCCAGAGAGGCGACACAAGGCCCCGGAAGGGATCAGCCAAAGTTACTGCCCTGCTTCCACTGTAGAAAACCTGTGTGCATCCTGGGTGGCTGCACAGGGGCCTCCCTGAGCAGCAGGCTAGGTGGAAGGTCACGGAAGATATTGAGCTGTTGTCCACCACTAGGTGGCATCAGAGTACCAGAGAGAAACTGTTCCTTCCCAGGTTGGGACTTCCAGCAGATACTCTGCCTAGACTGGCTTAGTAGCTCCGTTTTGTTCTAAGTAACCCATTAGCCTGAAGGAGGCAGTCAACAAGGGCCGTGCACAGTATTGACCCGGCGTCCAGGGCTCTCGACATCTGCAGCGATGCTTCAAAGGACAGACCCACAAGGGCCTGTGAACACATGGCTCAGGGTCACCTGTGCAACCTACACAGGAATACAGTCCCGAAGGCTCACCTGCCCAAGGCAGGGGGTGTTTAGAAGATCCCATATATCCACCACCAAGAAATGGGTCACAGTGAGCCGTGGGCACCTCTCTAGATTTTTAAAGCCAAATGAACCAGGTCCCTGGAAATGTACAATGAAATAATACAAGGGGCTTCTCATGAGGTTCCAGGGTCCCGGGGCTAGTCTCCTAGGCCATCAGACACGGAACGAGAAGGACTGAAACCAGCTTCTACAGCCCCAAGGTCAGATGCCTGGGGTGGAGATCGGGGGCAGGGTGGCACGCTCGTGGTAGGGAGAGACACAACATCAGCCCTAGTGAGGGATGGCCAGCACCCAAGCAGACAACCCCAGACTAAACTGTACACAATCCCCAAGTTGCTCAAGCCCTGATTGTCTCGTATCGGGAACAAGAGAGATGCCGGTCCACCAAGAGCTTCCCAGCACCTCCCACACTCCTGGTCCTCCTGGCAGAGGTACTCGGAAGAGGCCAGAGCCCTCGCAGCCCAGGGACTGGGCAAGTAGGAGCAACCCAGACTTCCCATTCAGAGTAATTGGTGCTTTCTTAGTAACTATCTCTCTCACCTCATGCTTTTTTAACTTCAAGATTTGCCTGGAGAGATAACTATCTTGGGCACCGCCTATGAAGCGTATCTAAAGGGGAAGGAGATTCCATAACACGTCAGGAGTTTTAGAGTAAGCCACTGACAACTCGTGTTTCTCCATGTTCTGTGACATTAACTAGCCGGTCAGGAAGCAGGAGGGGAAAACACTCAGCCTTACAGAGAAGAAGCTGGGTACCGAACGCGGGTTCACCCAGCAAACACACACACCATCACATACCTATCAGCATCCACACAGCAAACCGGACCCACGTGCCCTGGTCCAGCTGCATCATGAGATAGATGTTCACGAAGATGCTCAAGACAGGAAGTACGGGGACAAAGGGTACCTGCAGAGACACGAGGCAGCATCAGATCTGATGGGAGTGGCAAACCCAACAGCCCACTCCAAACAGAATGGCCCAAATATTCCTCGTAAAGTGACTAGAAGAGGGATATCCATTTTATCCCCAAGGTTAAACTATGTTGCTGCTGCTGTTGTTGTTGTTATTATTATTATTTGTTATTATTATTATATTAAATTATTGAAACTGCAGATGCCTTGGGTCACCTCCAAGGCCAAACAATGTCAGGCAATTCATCAGGCTATTTAACTTAGAGACAGGTGCACCCTACTAACTGAGGACTGGGGAGACATAGGGGCTCCTGCATAAGAAGACATTTTGTGCTCTGAGGGTCCCTGAGGTGAGCTGGCCAGACTGGCCTCCCGAAGCTCCCAGGTCTGGCCAAGCCACAAAGGAGCTTCCTGGCAGAAAACCACACTCTCAATGCATCAGTGTTTTTCCTACAGGCCTGCCGAGCTGCTCACCTTAAATGAGAGCTTGGTCTTGCTCTCAGGCTGTCTCCAGATGATGCCTGTCACCAGCATGCAGAGGAGGACTGACCCTGTCATTACAAAGACTGCCCACAGGGTCCCTTCTGCCAGGGCCTCTCTTCCAATCACGGCCACAATGCACACGGTGATGATAAGAACAGCTATGAGAGAGGAAAAGAATTAGAATTGGAGAAATATCCACATACACACACACACACACACACACACACATTATATATATACATGTATATGTATATATATACACACATATATGCATACACATACAATATGTATATAAACATACATATATGCATACATATACACACATAATATGTATATATTTGAAGATATATATTTGAAGGTATATATGTATATATACATATATACACATATATATACATGCATACACAATAATATATATTTGAAGATATAAATGTACATATATACATATGTATACATATAGACATACACACACACACACACACACACATATATATATATATATATATTCAAATCCTCCAAAAGGAGACTGTCTGTGTCATAAATTTCATAGGAATGAAAAGCTGATGTCACAGCTGGGTACCACACCAGACCCTCATCTTTCCCACCAACTCCCCCATCCCTACCCTACTCCCATCCCTGTGGAGCAGAAGCCACACAGCACCACAAAGGCAGACTCCAAACCCCTTCCCAGGAAAATGGGAGCTCTTACCTAGGAG
Organism: Mus pahari; assembly: GCF_900095145.1. Lineage (NCBI taxonomy): Eukaryota > Metazoa > Chordata > Mammalia > Rodentia > Muridae > Mus > Mus pahari. The sequence goes on from NC_034612.1 coordinate 38,408,441, forward strand.
GCCAGCTGAAATGTTCACAATTAGCCCTGAGAATTTGGAGGGCTCCACGTTCTTTGGTGAGAGGATGGATTTCAGAGAAAACTTCTCAGCTACCGGTAAAAAGCCCGTCTGTGACTCGCTGGCACTGACCAGCTCGTTCTGATCCACTCGATCTAGCTCCTCGGTGGTTCTGGCCATCTGGTATACCAGATTAGGCTGTTCTGGCTGGTACCTGTAAAGACATGCCCACGGCATGAGTGCTGCTATCGGCTTTTGTCTTTACAAAAGGACATGCACATCAGTCTGAGTTCTCAGTGTGCACTCAAAGGTAAGGTGCCTGGGACACAGGTCATAAACCGGTAGAACAGTGCAGTCCCTAGCAATACAAGAACAAAGGACAGATCAATGGAGGATGGGTAAGCGCTGACTACATGCCCTAACGGGATAAAGCTATTCTAAAACTCTTAAGTTCCTTGGAGTGAGTAGTGACAGAGCCAGGTGAAGAATGGACCCTACGGAATGGTCCAGGCTACCTGCAGATGAAGCACGCAACTACATGAGGGCAGTTCTTTGCCTTCCATTGCCTTCCAGACCAGACTGTCCTCAACAGCTTTTAAAAGCAGAGTCCCTTCTGAATTGCTGTGAAGACAATCAAGTCTAAGCGCAAGGGTGTGTATCAAGGGTAGCAAGCTGGTTAACTGCTCTTCCCACAGGCTCGCGTAGGCATTGTACTGTGGCCAATTAAGAAAGTAGGTGGGGCCTGGAGAGATGGCGCAGCGGTTTAAAGCACTGACTGCTCTTCCAGAGGTCCTGAGTTCAATTCCCAGCAACCACATGGTGGCTCACAACCATCTGTAATGGGATCCGATTCCCTCTTCTGGTGTGTCTAAACACAGCTACAGTGTACTTGTATACATAAAATAAAATAAAAAGAAAGTAGGTGGGTATCAAAGAACAGGTTAGGGTTGAGTCTCTAGGATTGAAAAGAGGTCCATGAACTAGTTTAGGCTGAATTTGCAGTCACTAGCAGGGATCAGCCCAGGTTTTATAGAAATGGCTATTTGCCTTCTAAGGACAAATGTCTGAAGGAGGAAAGGAAGCTATGGTTGTGTGGCAGTCACTGTGAATGCATGTTCTCATGACAAACGTCACCTCAGGCCATCCCTTAGAGCAGAGGCCTGTTCTTCCACTTCCAAGCAAAGATGGAGTGCAGGCATGTGCTTTGGGAAGGCTCTACGTGGGCGAGACGCTAGAGCACCCAGCTTCAGTGGCCTAAAGCCACTTTAATGCTGTTGTCATCAAAATAAAACCAACGAGAATCCAATGTCCCTGAGAGCTACAGACACTCAGAAGCTACCGTATAAACAGTCCACGGGAGCATCGTGACCTGGCTTCACGGGCCCGAGGTTCTCCTGACGCAGTCCTGGGGCTCATCCACCCCAGCAATCGGGCCGACTGAAGTCACTGCCCTATGCCTTCTAAGTTTCTGATCCCAGACTCAACCCAATGCTGGTGCTGAGGACGTTTAGCCAGAAAGATAGGGGACATGATGGGGGAACCGGTGGACGGGGTTGGGGCTGGGTGTACCACTGACCACATCCCACCTACCCAGCATTCTCCAATTCAGCTAGTATGGCCTGAAAATTATGAACTCACAATCCCCCTTTGTCAGCACTGTTAAAACAGCCACAAGCATCTGTTTACCATTTGTCATTGACTTCAGGGACCCCATACGTACCGTAAGACCAAAACACAGGCAGCCACCAAAGAGTAAGCCAGGAGAGTGCCAATGGACATGAGGTCCACCAGGTCCTTCAGTTCAAAGAGGAAGGCCATCACAGCTGGGGAGAAGACAGACAGTGGGGTTGAGAGTGGCCCTCTGGCTGTCCTATGGTCAGGACCGCCACCCACCTGTAATCTGGGCACTTCCAGCCCCTCTCACTCAGCCATGAGTGATGACTCAGTCATGAGAGACATTGCTCAATTGAAGTCAGGCTCAAGGTTAGAAGAGAGTTCTCAAGAAATAACATTAAAATTCACATAGAATTCTGTGTGTGTGTGTGTGTGTGTGTGTGTGTAAAATCATCTTCTAAGCTTACACTACCGATAAATACTGTTTTAAGTTAGCGAGTTCAGCTAAGGTTATACAGCTAGTGAATGGAGGAGCCTGGATCAGGTTCTTGTAACTCTGACCCCACTGTGACTTCTGCCATGTCGTGTTGGTGGTGCATGGACAGCCACATCCACACATCTACCTGTTCACTCTTTCATCTTCCTCTGCTATGTCTATCCATATTCATTCATCTGTCCATCTGCCCATCCATCCATCCACCTTTTCTCCATCTGTCCATCTCCTCACACATCTTTGTCTCTCTATCATCCTCCATCTGAGCTTCCACCCACCCTTCTCTCTTCCACCCACCCACCCCTCCTCCATCCACCATTCATCCCCCCTCCACCCACCCATCCCTCCTCCATCCACCATTCATCCCCCCTCCACCCACCCATCTCTCCTCCATCCACCTTCACTCATCTAGACAGGCATCACTTATTGAGAGTATGACAGTCACTAAGTTCTAGGTCCTTAGCCCTGAAGCAGGTGGGCCACAGTGTCTGGACTCCTAGAATATGATCTAATGACACATCTATCTAGAGATAACGGTGATGGGGAGACTGGCTGCTCTGGGAAGACATAGGGGCTCCTACTCTAGACAGGTAAGTAGGGAAAGTTGTTTCTCACATATGAAAAGTTCAAAGTTCTTTCTAAATGATGACATTCCTATTAGCAAGCCAACCTTCCCATCTTGCCACCCAGTTGAACACACGGGCTTGGGAGGTCCGGGTCAGTGGTAGAGCCTACTATATACAATGTCTAGGTTCGATCCCCAGTAGTACCATAAACATGTGTTTGTTTAAAAATTCCCTGTGCTGTCTATTTATGTCCGTGTAATACCAATTTTCCCACTTAAAAAAATAATTTGGCAAGATCTACTCTGGGACATTTTCAAATCACATGCAAATCAATACAAATCAAAGCATGATCACGAGACGGTCCACAAACATCTCTGCAGCCCCACCAGATTGATGCAAGCCAAACAGATTTAAATTGATGATGCATAATACGGTTAGAGAGCAGCGAAGGCCTTCCAGATAACTAGAACACCTACCAACCCCACATGCCACGCTTGCCTCTATCCCTACTCACAGAGAGACCCAGACAAACTTGTTCCACGGAGATGATCTTAGAATACCAACTCTTAATCCTACCAAAGGGGGAAAATAAACCAAACACTTGGCTTGGCCAGAGGCATGCACTTGATAGACACCTGAAAGACGATGGTTTGACCTCCTTTTGTGAGCACAGGAAGGAAACTAAATCAAATTATGTGGAAACACTGGACAAATTCCTCAGTGGCCTAATTCTACTCGTCATATTAAAACCTCACTGTTATAATCACTATTACAGGCAGAAATACTGCTATATAACTTGAAACTTGTTTTCTTGTCTTTAATAGTCACAAAACCAAAACACTAATAAAGCAAAAATACTAATACAACTAGTAAACGGCCCATTTTCTTACTAGTGGCCATTCAAGAAATCACCGAGATACAAGTTGTATGGTACCATGTGTCCTGATGGACCACACGAGACCCCTGGCGCTAGTCGGATGCTGCGAGGAACTGACTCTGGCAAGAACACTAACGGATCAAGAGTGGCTCAACCACCATGTGGTTGCTGGGAATTGAACTCGACCTTCGGAAGAACAGTTAGTGTTCTTTTTTTTTTTTTT
>NC_034612.1:38413050-38439485 GCF_900095145.1 Mus pahari
GGATTTCTGAGTTCGAGGCCAGCCTGGTCTACAAAGTGAGTTCCAGGACAGCCAGGGCTACACAGAGAAACCCTGTCTTGAAAAACCAAAAAAAAAAAAAAACAAGAATAATTGCATCTTACCCTCTGTAAATCTGTCTTTTATCAAAATATAGGTATCTAAAACTGGAGAGATGGCTCAGCAGTTAAGAGCATTGGCTGTTCTTGCGGGGGACTTGAGCTTGGTTACCAACAGCCACGTGTTGTTGGCTCACAACCATCTGTAACTCTAGTTTTGGGAAACCTGGCTCCCTCTTCTGGCTCCATAGGTATCAGGCACACACTTGACGCACACACACACACACACACACACACACACACACACACACACACACACAGGGCCAAACATCCATACACATAAACTAAATCTTCTTTGAAAAAAATGGACACGGTTATCGTTTAATGAGCCCAGTTCTAAATGTAAACAGCAGCAGTCTGATAAAGGTCTAACAGACGGGCTGCAGCTTTTCACGGTTCACATTTGAGATCCGCTCCCCTCCTTGTACTGATTTAGTAACAGCCTGAGTAATGGTAAGTGCACACTTACCAGCAATGGCGCCTGAGGTCACGGTGGCGATTACTGGTGTTTTGGTCCTCTCGTTGATTTTAGCCAAAAATTTAAACAGTAGTCCATCTTCAGCCATGGCATAGATAACTCGGGGCATGGGAAACATGGAGCCTAGGAGACTGGGTGAGAGGAAGGCAAAACAAGAAAAGACAAGGTCACTGGCAGACAAGGCCTCAGCGGACCCATGCACGGCCACGTCCAAGGAAGGGCGTCTGCTCTCACCAAGATCCACTCCCCTCTATACTGCCTGGCACCTGGAGCTACAAGGCTCAGCACTTCACAAAGTTTAACAGTACAGGGCTAAGACCAACGGTAAGAACAGGGGCCCCTGACACAAGAGATGCGATCCAGGAGCAACCTCAGTAAGGGGGATTTCACATTTGTGTCTGCAAATATTCCTAGCTGAGGCTGATTGCTAGCAAATGGTTCCTGTTTACACAAGCTGGCAGGGAAGCACAGGGCGTGGGGGTGGGGTGGGGGGGTATGTGTCTCATTAAAAGGCACCCACTCCTTTATGCAAAGGAACTACTGCCTTACAGCCAAACTAAAGGCCAAAATACAGAGGTCAAAGTGGGGGCCTGGTTCAGAGGCCAACGTCAGGAACAGAAAACCAGTTCCTTGCCAAGTATCATGAACAGACATCGGCTCCAGTTCTTCAGCACTGTGGTGGTCTCCCTTACCCACTTCCACATTCCGTAGTTTGTAAGCCATGTCAACTACAGTATGAAAATATTAGATGGAAAATTCCGGAAATAAGCAATTGATCATTCTACTTTTTAAAATGGTCAGAACATGGGCTGGAGAGATGGCTCAGCAGTTAAGAGCACTGACTGCTCTTCCAGAGGTCCTGATCCCCAGCAACCACATGGTGACTCACAACCATCTACACTGGGATCTGATGCCCTCTTCTGGCATGCAGGTGTACATGCAGATAGATCACCTATAAACATAAAATAAATAAAATCTTTAAAATGTCAGTACATAATAGTGCCTCCATTGTACCTAGTTATTGGTGTCAATCTTACTGTGCCAAATGTTATACATTAAACGTGTGTGTGTGTGTGTGTGTGTGTGTGTGTGTGTGTGTGTGTGTGTGTGTGTAGAGTTTGGAATGATCTGTTGTTTCAGGCATCCAGTGTAGCTCCCCATGGATAAAAGGGAGCATGTTTTATAACACAACACAGCTGTCTAACATTCCACTGGGCTAAAACACAATGAGACAGACCATTGGCGTTGGGGTGCTGGGGTTGGGAGCCCTCGGAAAGCTGATCTCACCTGGTGGAAAGTGCACAGAGAGAGCCAATGGCCACTGCGTACTTAGCTTCTTCCCAGCCCCTGTGCTTGAAGGCACCAGGCAGCGGGCTGTCGACGTCCAGGCAGAAGTAAGGCATCATGAGTGTGAGAGCGGCGGATACGCCAAAGTACGCTATGAAGCAAATGAGGAGGGACACCACGATGCCCACAGGAATGGCCTTCTGGGGGTTCTTGACTTCTTCCCCTAGAAGCAACAGGGTGTCAGCCAATGAGGGAAAGGGGAGGAGCAGCATCACCTCCTCTGAACAAGCGATCGCGCTAAACCACGCCCCACGGGGCTCAGCCCGCAGGAACCGGGGTCTTCGGCCCTCCCGTGACAGAGCAGGGCCCTCAGTAACGCCCACTGCATAACCACAGCCCGGGAGGGTGTCCCGACCTTCCTGTGGCGACCTCCCTGTGGCGGTTCAGCTAAGGGAGAGTCTTGTTTCTTTTGGCTGAGAGGCTTAAGGGAGCCTGACCTATCCAACCTGCCCGGCTGTTGTTATTACAGAGGCCTGCGCGTGCAGATATGAAATCAGGCGACAGCCACACTGTCATTGTCCCAGTCTAGCGGCAGAGCCTTCGTTATGTTAATGATGTAATTTCCTGCCAGGCACTGCTCCTGGGGGGTGTGGGGAGGTGAGAAGCGATCAGCAGGAAGTAACAAATCTCTGCAGTTACTGCCACAGACCCAGAGAGGCAAGTGGCCTGTGCCAAGGGGAGAAGGCATCACTAGAGGTGGTGGCAAAGGAGCAGAGCCCCACGGGTGTGAGAGTCCACGGACCTGTGGTGGCGATGCAGTCAAAGCCCACGAAGGCATAAAAGCAGGTCGCTGCCCCTGACAGGACACCAGAGAATCCAAAGGGCATGAACCCTCCGTCACCATATTTCACGTTTGTGTCGCTAGGAGAAACAGAAACAAACCAGCAAGGATTAGAACACCTGCTGCATACTTCCATTTTTGGAGACAGCACAGCTCTGAAGAGAAGGACAGCACTTCAGTCTCTCTGGCCAATGTCCCTAGTCTTCCAGTGAGGACACTCAGTGGGTGGCAGGCTTCTCTGCTCCAGGGCCTGGAGCCCCAGTAGCACTCACAATTAGCCCTTCTGGAAGTATTTTCTATGTAGAGAATGGTAGGGAGAGGAAGGAGTCTGAGGGACACAGGGCCCAGGTGGGAAGGGCCTTTTCTCACCCTCCTCCCCAGGTCGTGCGTGTACCAGGAGCTTAAGTCTAAAACCAGGAATTCCTAAACAAGTTCAGGCATTACAGAGGCAGATTGTTTATAGTCAACCGCTAGATCCCTTAAGTACCCCTATATAGGAGGGGGGATATGGCTGTTTGCAAAAGTGGGGGTGTTGCCACCAAAGGTTTGCTTTGAAGAAACACTGGGTGGCAGCCCCTGCGGAGTGAGAGCCTGGGCTTACAAAGATGAGCAAGGTAGGGCTGGCAAGGTGGCTCAGCTGGTAAGATCACTGACTGCTCTTCCAAAGGTCCTGAGTTCAAATCCCAGCAACCACATGGTAGCTCACAACCACCCGTAATGAGATCTGACACCCTCTTCTGACGCGTCTGAAGACAGCTACAGTGTACTTAATTATAATAAATAAATAAATCTTTGGGCCTGAGCAAGTAGATTTTTCGAGACAGGGTTTCTCGGTATAGCCCTGGCTGTCCTGGAACTCACTCTGTAGACCAGGCTGGCCTCGAACTCAGAAATCCGCCTGCCTCTGCCTCCCGAGTGCTGGGATTAAAGGCATGTGCCACCACACCCGGCGAGCAGAGGTCTTAAAAATTCAATCCCCAACAACCACATGAAGGCTCACAACCACCTGTACAGCTACAGTGTACTCACATACATAAAATAAATAAATAAAATCTTTAAAAAAAAAAGACAAGCAAAGTCCAGTTATTAAATGAAGGTGGAGAAGATGGAGCTCATTACATGGATGGTGCAGATAAATGATCAGAAACAAAAGCTTGGATGCCTTGCTGACGACGGACACTCTGATTCTGACAAGGGGCTCACACAGCCTTCTCCAACCGGTGGAGTGGGTGCAGCACCCAAGAGCAAGGATAAAACAGTCCACAGAGACCCTGCCCCACTTCTCCCCAGACCTCCCCTCCCTGACATGTGCTGTCAGGCTTAAGGTTCCTGCCCTGACTTCCACCAATGATGAACTGTGACCTGGAGTATAAACCAAACGAATCCTTTCCTTGTCAGTGTGTTGCCATAGCCACAGAGAAGGAATAAGGACATCCCTAGCATGGGGACCAGAGGTCCTCCACGTGATGGATGGGGTTGGGGAGGGAAGTGTGGACAAGAGGACAAGTGAACAAGAGGACAAGCGACATCATACATATGTACATAGGGCTATGGGGAGAAATAGAAATCTCTAGCTAGGAAAAGGGAAATGAATAAGTAAAACAAGGCCACTTATAGACCTGAATAAAACAAAAAGGCTCCAGGCCGGCAGAACTTGGCTCCTAAAGTGGCAGATTCCCCTGTGGCCCAGTAAAAGTGTCTCTGGTCTTCAGACTTAAAAGGCTCCACTTGGGCAACAAATGTCACCTTGTCTAGGAGACCAGTGCTGTATAAACTGTCCCTTATGACAGCCAGTGTGGGGATGACTAGGGAATTACTGTTGCTGGCCCAAGCAATTGGCAATAACAAAATTAAATCTCAGCTGACCACCAGGAAACAAGAGCGGCCTCTGTGTTTCACTCCTGCCTGTAAATAGCAACCAATGAAAATGTGTTCTCTAGAGTCTCCAAAGCCTACTGTGGACTTCAAAACGTACTTGAAGTTGGCTCCGTTCCACCTTAAACTCATGGGGACTAATGCATTTGGCATAAATATACCTAACTCCAGAACGTTTGAGAGAGCCAGTAAGAGTCCTTATTTCTCCATAGTCCACTTTAGGAAGGGAAATGATACTTTTATTTGAACTGATAATTCTAGGACAGTAGTATCAGCGAAGTTTTATGTATCTAATTCAGCATCTTCCCATTTCCACTGTAGCGATAGGACAGGCTTGGCATCTGGTCTGTCGCCAATGACAAATGTGATTTGGGTGACTGCCTTGCCCAGATCCCTAGCCTAGGACTTCCCTTGTAGGTACATACACGTGGCTACTCGATGGGCTCTGGTAAAAGGAATGAAGATGGAGGCGGAGGGGTGTGGTCAAGTCAGGGCAGATATGTGGAAGAGGTGTTCCAGGCCAATCTTCAGACATCCTGGGCATACCCTGTACCTTATTCTATTGCCCCCACACCCAGTCCAGCACTAACCAGACAAGAGGCCAACGAAAGTTCTCATCAGGCAGGACAGAACAAAAGGAAGACACCTGAGATTCCAAAGTGGCCAGCTGCCACCATTAAAAAGCCACGGTGTCTTACAGAGGTCCCTGCCTCACGGGGACTCAAGCATTAGCCTTAATGAGCATAGACTCACAGACCACGGGCATCGTGTGTCCTGGGACGTCAAGATTCACCTGAAAATCTGACCAAGAAGATTAAAATGACATTGCAACGATTTGCCTTTGTTTCCTAAATCATTAGAACACATTGAAGACGCTGCAGGAGAATGTCGTTGTGCACAAAGGCAGGTGGATATCTATGAATGAGAGGCCAGCCAGGTCTACACGGTAAGTAAATGCATTAACCAATTAGTTTTAAAAAGAAAAACTCTAGTTACTTCACTGGGGAGAGAGGGGAGCAAAACAAGGCACCTTTACAAAATAAATTAAAAGCATGTAATATTTAAAGCTATGTGTTATCCTATGAACAGTATCACCCAGTACCTATCTGTGAGCTAAAAAGAGCCAATACAGGTAACCGCCACACACCGACGGGACACACACAATAAACTCACTTGTTGTTACAGGAGAAATTCTTCTCCGTAAGCTGCCAGTTTTTAATGGAGCCTTTCACGAATCCCGATACCATGATGAAGCACAAGACCAGGACATTGATGCAGGTGAAGATTTTGTTCACCATGGCTGACTCCTTCACGCCAAGAGTTAACAGTCCTGAGAAAAGGCACAAACAGAAAACCATGTAGATGGGTCAGCCACTTAACAGTTTAGTTCATTCAGAGACAGGGGGCAAAAAGGTGGAGGGGAGAGAGAAATCAATGGGCATGGGAACCCCAAGTTCTCTGTGAGCCTCAGGAAACATGGCTGAACCGACTGTGCCTCTAGAGCAAAGATCAAGGCAGCCACAGACAGTGGGGGAGCTCATTCTGGATTCCTAGGGATCAGAGGTGCCACCGTGGTGCACTGAAGTCTGGACCGTGGCAGTAAGTTTTCCACAAGGAGCATCCCCTTGGTTGAGGATGCCCAGAGTCTTGGTCCACACACCAAGCAGTGGGGAGATATTACAAGGAAGTTAAAAAGAGATGATTCTCTCTGTGGACACGGCACATGGCTCTCAGCTTCATGGTAGGCTGGGAAGTTTTAGGCGAGGGAATGAGGCAGGTTTACTTGGGAGATATTGGTCATGCTGTTAGGAACAATTATTAGTGTTCTGGAAAATGCTAGCATACACGGTGCCTCTTCAAACTTAGTATGTATAAGAGTGTATCTAAGTTTGACTAATTCTAGCTCATAAACTCACATTAAAAAAAAACAAAAACAAAAACAAAAAAACCAGATCAAGTGACAAGGAATAGGAACCCCAAAAGTCATCCTCCCAGTCTGGACACACACACACACACACACACACACACACACACACACACACACACACACACACGGAGAGGGCTGGGGTGGCATTCATGTAGTAAAGGTTTATTCCACTAGGTGGTACTATAGGGAGGTCGAGTGCATTCAGGTGGTTATAGGTCACTGGGGCTGCTCTTGAAAGGAACTGTAGGGCTGGTGAGATGGCTCAGTGGGTAAGAGTACCTGACTGTTCTTCTGAAGGTCTGGAGTTCAAATCCCAGCAACCACATGGTGGCTCATAACCATCTGTAACAAGATCTGACGCCCTCTTCTGGAGTGTCTGAAGACAGCTACAGTGTACTTACATATAATAAATAAGTAAATCTTTAAAAAAAAAAAAAAGAAAGGAACTGTAGCCCAGGACTGGACCCTTTCTTTTCTTTCTCTTTCCAGCCATGAATGAATGGCTCAGACCCATGTTTCCATCACAATATTCTGCCAGCCCACAGGCCCAAAGTAACAGGGCAGAAAGCCTCAAATACTGTAAGCCTAAATAAACCTGTTTTTCTTGATACCACGTGAGTCCAGGCATTTGTCACAGTGATGGAAAGAATGTTAACATGTGGCTAAATCATGATGGACCTGAAAGGGGGCCCAGTGTCACCCAGGAACCAGTATAGCTGGAGAATATGGTCTTCTACATATCTATAAATACAAACACTGTTTATATGAGGTAAATTATGAGATACTGAATAATTAACCAGAGAGCAAGATTCCACTAAGCTACAAAGCATGGTTTTCTTTACTGTCCCTTCTGTTCATGTTTAAGAAAATAAAAATCAAACCACAGTTATATGAACTTATTTCTTGATACAGGTTTCTGCTAGCGGGACCAAAAATACTGCCAAGTCTGGTCCTGGTGGGTTGACTTCAATTACACAGAAACAGGGGTGTGCGGTTGTCAAGGTTCATCCAAGACTTCCTGGCTTCTAATGTTTGGTGAGAACTACCTGTGTTGAAGCTTTATGTGTGTCTGGTAAATGTTCTATGGAGAAAGATGCCCGCCTGAGCGTCGGACACACAGACGAATGTCGCTAATGAGAAGCTACTATTGGCTGTGCCCTGAAGTATCTGGGATTTCCAAATTCTGTTATTTATGTATATGTATTGAAAGAGTGTTTCCATGGCTATGAAGTGTAAGTAAAACCACCCACAATGCCTGAGATATACAGTCCTTTTCTAGAGGGGGGCTTACTGCTCCACAGTTTCCTGGCAGACAAACCTCTAGGTTCCTACCCGAATGTCCATCCACCGAGTCTAAAGGACAAAAGGTGTTCAGTGCTACAAAACCACTCCAGGAAGAGGCGATATCCTGACGTCTGAGGCTCTCTCTATTAACCAAGTATCACAGACCTCAGCAGCTATTATACAAGCCAAGCCTGGAATGATCTGGAAGCAACCACTGGGACAGGGAGAAAATAAACTTGTCTATATATTTATAAAATAAACCAAAGAAATGGGGGGGGGGGACACCAAAGAGGCCAGAAAGCAAGAGCGGCTAGGGATTTGCTTGGCAGTAAAAGCACTGGCCAGGCACAGTGAGGCTCTGGGCTCCACCCACCACCAGTAAACAAACAAACAAATGGATAAATGTTAAGAAACAATGTAACCTCCCGACAGGACTTTTACCCATTGCCCCAACCCAGCGTTTCTGTCAAAACTGGGCTTTACCTGTTAAGATGATAATTATAATCACAGCAAATATGTCCGGGGTCTGGGCCAGCACCCCAGGAGCATTCAGGGCCATGTGCTGCCGTGAGAACTCTCCGATGGGTTTGCCTATCAGCTCGTCAAAGGTCGCACTCCAGGCTCTTGCCACGCTGGAAGTACCTGCCACAAAACACGCAGTGAGTGACCATCAGAGAGCGCCAGTTAACAGACAGTCCCCGCTGGATGTCATAGCAGCCACATAAGGTCACGGGCGGCGGCAGCTGAACCACAGTCAGCTATGAACAGAAGGGGCGGCTGGACAGTGGATGGGGTGAAGCGAGGGTTCTCTCGGGCTGCTAGAACTTGGAAAGAAGTATATCTTATCCATAGCCAAGATCTATAGTATGTGCTTCGGAGGTGTGTGTGTGCGTGTATGTGTGTGTATCTTACACTGGTATAGAAGAGTAAATATTGACCACAAATTGAAAAATCTTCAATTTTTCAACTCTGTGTCAACAGCAATAGCAATATACACTCAGCAGAAACTGCGCTTCGAATTTTTATCTTTTCAGGACAAACATTCAGCGATGCTGGGGAGCTTCGACAACTAGTCAGCCCAGCCCCTGACCATGGGGGGAGACTCTGCTCTGCTCCCGGGCTAGGGCATTTGAGGTTGTGGTAGATCGCCTGCACTTTGGACCGACCTGACCGTATTTTAATTGTTTTTGTATTTTCAGGCGCGGAGGGGGATCGGGTGTAGGTTTTCTGAGCTGAGGACTTGGCATACAGCCTGGCCCGGCCTCGAACTTGCCACCCTCTTGTCTTTGCTTTCCAAGGACTGAGATCGCAGGCGTGCACCACCCCATCATTTTGAGATTTTGTCTTACGAGGTGTTTATTAGTATGTGATTCTGAGACGTTTCAGAAGCATCTGGATATGCGCTTACAACACACACGTGTGAGCATACATGTCCACACACACACAAAACACACATACACGTGTGGGTATACATGTCCACACACACCATACATGTGTGAGCATACATGTCCACAGACACACACACGTGTGAGCATACATGTCCACACACATATGAGCATACATGTTCACGCACACATGTGAGCATACATGTCCACAGACACACACACGTGTGAGCATACATGTCCACACACACATGAGCATACATGTTCACGCACACATGTGAGCATACATGTCCACACACACACACTTGAGCTGAGCATACATGTCCACAGACACATACACACATGCATTGTGTGTTATCACAATACAAACTTACATATAAATACCTGCTCTTATGAACTGATGCCTGCTGACGCCTTTAGTCAGATCTACTCATTAGGACAAGTCGGGACGCTGACTTCAGAACACATTGCTGAGATGGGTAACTAATGACCTGGGAAGCACTGCTTGGGGAAGTCCCACTCTCCCACAAACCCCTGGCAACCCCATCTCAGAGCCAAACCCTGTTCAGGTCAACCCTGATCAGTCAGCTTGCCACTTTGTACCTGAACCCAGAAGCCATGGCACCCCCAGAGTGCAGGTCCACAGTGAAGGCCCCGCCTCACCTCCTTGCACCAATCCCAAGTTCCCCAGTTGCACAGAACACAAGATGGGGCTGTTCGCCAACAACCACTGGCAAGACTGGCTGCCCTCGCCCTCGCCCTCGCCCTCCCTTTCTCCTTTTGTTCTGAAGACACCGGCTGCCTCTCCAGTGCTGTTTGTCTGAATTCTCCACAGAACGTCAGAGGGACCCACACAAGGATTCAATTTCATTATTTACTCTCATGCTAAGTGTTTTCCCGACAACTTAGACATTTCACCTCATTTTTCATCCAGCTATTAGAAATTCTGTCCAGGAAGGCCACGAGCCTAATGAAGAAAAATGGCCCGCCTGCCTGCCTGCCTGTCCTGCATGCTTCAAGAAGCCAGCTTGCTGCAGTGACGTTCCAAACCCCACCCTGCTGGATACCCCAGCCTTTCTTCAAGGCCACCCCCAAACATAGACATATGCTTAAAACTGAAAAGCTCTCCTCCCTCGGTAGCGAGGGCCGAGTGTAGGTTTCCAGATCGATTTCATGCTGCTTACCCAGGCACGCAGCACTCCGGGACAGACTATTATTTTGTTGGTCTAACAGCTGCCAACAGTTCAAGCTCACTGTATTTTACGCCTAGGTAAACCCATTGGCGACGTAACAGCCCATTTACAAAAGCTACATCCCCACTGAGAAGTCATCTGTGGTCACAAGTCTGCAGGAAGGAAAGATTGTTATGAATTTTACATTAGAACCATTAGAACAAGCTCTGTGGACTCCCAGACGCCATGGCCGCTGAGAGAGAGAGGCCGCCTACCTACTGGACCCCTGAGCATCCGGTCTCTGTCTCTGCCTAAAGCCTGAGGAGGTGACTACACGTCCTCCACACAGGCACAAGGCTGACAGCACCGGGAGGTTCCTGAAGGTGGCTCACAGGACCATGTCCGCGGTTCCTTAGATGTCAATGGGTGGTTGTGTAGAATGCTGTATTCAGTCAGTGAAGTGCGTGAAGAAAAGGGGGAGGGGGGGAGGACCAGAGTGAACGATGGTTTTAAAACGGGCAGGAATTTTTGACCAAGACGTTCTGCCTCGGAAGTAGTTTCAGGGGGAAGAAAGTGTGGCTCTGGCCTATAATTACACAAAGTAATTATTTAGGAAGACAGCAGATGTGATCCCAACGTGCAGCAAGGACATGCAGTTGTTATCCTGAATTTATAAACCTATATATGCGGCGACAGTCAGTAGCAATATTATCATGGAGAAGCCATTATGATATTTTGGATTATAAAAAGATTAAAAATCTATATACTCGGGTTGAGAGTATGACTCAGTGGAAGGACATTATGTAGAGCCCTGAGCTCAATCCCCCTGCATCTCTACCCAACCCTGTTTTTTGTTTGTTTGTTTGTTTGTTTGTTTTTGTTTTTCGAGACAGGGTTTCTCTGTGTAGCCCTGGCTGTCCTGGAACTCACTCTGTAGACCAGGCTGGCCTCGAACTCAGAAATCTGTCTGCCTCTGCCTCCCGAGTGCTAGGATTAAAGGCGTGCGCCACCACGCCTGGCTCTACCCAACCCTGTTAACATGGGACATCCCTTACTATTCAGACAATGTTACACATCTCCAGTAAAATGGCTAGTCCAAAATTCAGAAAATACTATTTTTGGTGGTTATCAGGTTGGGTGTTTCTCCTCCCTTTGTGCTTTTCTGTGTTTCCTGGAGTGCTATCTACCATGCTATCTACCATGTGTGATGGTTTGTATATGCTTAGCATAGGGAGTGGCGCTATTAGGAGGTGTGGCATTGTTGGAGTAGGTGTGTCACAGTGGGTGTGGGCTTTTAAGACCCTCATTCTAGCTTCCTGGGAGTTAGTCTTCTCCTAGCATCCTTCAGATGATGTAGAACTCTTAGCTCTCCTGCACCATGCCTGCCTGGACACAGCCATGCTCCCACCTTGATGACTGAACCTGTAAGCCAGCCCCAACTAAATGTTGTCCTTATAAAAGTTGCCTTGGCCATGGTGTCTGTTCACAGCAGTAAACCCTAACTAAGTCAAGGTGGGAACATACTAACAGAAATAAAACTATTTTTTTTTAAAATTAGTATTATCCTAATACCCATGTATCCATTGAGTTAACAAGAATGGTCCCAGTTGGCCTGGCTTGGTCCTTGTCACAGGAGCCACACACTGGCTAACTTTTTCTCAACTTCATCTAAGATGGAGTCATCTGGGAGGAGGGACCATTAACCAAAGGATCATCTCTACCAGAATGGCCGGCAGGCGAGTGGGGGGGGGCATCTTCTTGATGAATGGTTGATGTGGGAAGACTGAGCTGACTGTAGTACCAGCCTCCCCTGTGTTGGTAGTCCTGGTTACATAAGAAAGCAGGCTCAGTAAGCCAGGAGAGAAAGCCAGTAAGAAGTGCTCTGCCAGTTCCTCCCTCCGGTTCCCACCCTGGCTTCCCTCCCTGGTGGAATGTAACCTGTAAGCTGAAATAAACCCTCTCCTCCCCAAGTTGCTTTTAGTCTTGGTGTTTATCGCGGCAATAGAGAGCAAACGAAATAGATACAAGATGAGAAAAGTCACAACAGGGACTCCTAGAGGCAGCTTAATAACTGAAAAGTGAGACCGCAAGAGTGGTCAGGCTAGGAGGGCCCTTAAGATGGTGACTAAACCAGTCTTTGGGGAGAAGAGAGCAGGGTGTCCCTAACAAATGCGTCAGAGGACAAAGACTGCAGGCTGGAGAGGACCACAGGACTTACCGATGATGTAGGAGAGAATCAGGTTCCAGCCGGTGATGAAGGCCCAGAGCTCCCCCACCGTCACGTAGCTGTAGAGGTAGGCTGAGCCCGTCTTAGGGACACGGGCCCCAAACTCGCCGTAGCACAGGCCGGCAAGCACGGAGGCAAGAGCGGCGATCAGGAAGGAGATGACGATGGCTGGGCCAGCATTTTCACGGGCCACGGCACCGGCTAGGACGTAGACACCAGCGCCCAAGGTGCTGCCCACCCCAAGGGCTACCAGGTCATAGGTGTTGAGGCAGCGGGACAGCCGGCTCTCCTCCCGGCTGCAGTCCACCACCTTCCGGCGCAGCATCTGCTGGCCCAGGCCGAGCAGGTTTTTGCAGCCCATTGTGCTGAGCAAAAAAATCTGCCAGAAAAGAGAAAGAAGTGTTCAGTCACTGCCACATTTCTCCTACAATCCTCACTTTGTCACAGGATTTAAACACGGGGATGAGACCCTTTATAAATTCATCTACTGCTAAAATATTTCAGTTTAGCATCCAGCAGCAACCATCAGGCTCCCCTGTCTTGGGGCTCTCCAGGACATACAGAAAGAGACGCAGAGCTGCCCTGCCAGGATCTCGTTTCCACATTCATTTAAGTTCTTGGCTCTAAACGGCCTATGGGTACAACTGATAGCTAGGTACCTGGAACACAGTGAGAGACACTGTTCCCAACCTCAGCTGTGACTTATCAGGAGACACAGGATGAAGTGCAAACCAAACGGTATTATGATTATTAAAACACCTAAGCCTATGCTCTAGCCCAGCAGTTCTCAACCTGTGGGGTCACGGCCCCTTTGCAGGTCACGTGTCAGACATCCTGCACATCAGATATTTACATTATATTTAGAACACTAGCAAAATTACAGTTATGTAGTTGAAATGAAATAATTTCATGGTTGGGGGTCGCCGCACCATGAGGAACTGTATTAAAGGGTCGCAGCATTGGGAAGGTTGAGAACCACCGCTCTAGACCATGAGATCCAGCCTTAGAATAAATAAATACATATAAGAGAAGAAACCAGGCACAGGGATTTACAAGGGGTCTCTCAACTATCCTCACCA
Organism: Mus pahari; assembly: GCF_900095145.1. NCBI lineage: Eukaryota > Metazoa > Chordata > Mammalia > Rodentia > Muridae > Mus > Mus pahari. The sequence continues at coordinate 38,426,719 of NC_034612.1, forward strand.
TTCTTCTAAATATAAAGCTGTTCTCAGATGAAGAGTGTAGGTCAACAACAGCCAGTGCATGTAGTCAGAGACCACCAGAATGACTTTGGGCTATAACCACTCAGTGGTTCATCTATATCGACCTAACTTAGACCAGCAATGAAGTCACTGATAAACGAAATAGTCCTGGCCTGGAAAATAGTCACAGACCTGAAAAAGTCTATTCCTAGCTACCCAAAAACATGGTAATACTGTCAGGTCTCTGTCCCCACCCCTCCCCTGGGCCTTCCGTCACTGCCGCCCCCCACTCCCCACCCCCGGTCACTAAGAAACTGTGGACCTTTCTTCCTGTGTGTTATCTTCCGGCCCTATAGAAAATGGTATTATCAAGATCCGAGCAAACGTTCATGAGAACTGGGAATCCCCCTGTCGTTCCACACAGACTCGAACTAGAAGCTCACAACAGCCATGATCAAGGTCAAACAAGGTCACAACACTCTGCCCTTCTCCTCTTCTGGAATCCTGACAGCCCTGCAGGTGGGAAGGAAGTGTTGCCCTCCCCCCCCACACACACACACCAAGCTGGGGGCGGGGGGCGGAATCTCACGGAAATGAGAAGCACGGACCTGTCACTGAGAAAGTCCCAGAACCTCAGAGTTTGAAGATCCCAGGAAGAGCATGTAACGGCTTTCCAGTGTCTTACACTGTACAAAGGAGGGACAAAGCCAGGTGCAGATGTTGGAGTGTTTTTGCAAAGCAGGCAGTGTGCCTGGGAAGTAGAAAGCTTCCTGCGTGTTAGGGCAAGGCTCTGGGTGGCCAGGAGAAGCAGGATGTACAGAGGCCTGCTACTGCTGGACACCAGGGGCACATGGACCAAAACAACGGTAAACAGGTACTCGGGTTAAGATGTTCTTCACAGGCCAGGCGTGGTGGTGCATGCCTTTAATCCCAGCACTCGGGAGTCAGAGGCAGGCGGATTTCTGAGTTCGAGACCAGCCTGGTCTACAAAGTGAGTTCCAGGACAGCCAGGACTATACAGAGAAACCCTGTCTCAAAAAACCAAAAAAAAAAAAAAGATGTTCTTCACAGAGAAGGCTTAGCCAGTCTGGAAGAGCAGTCAGTGCTCTTAACCACTAAGCCATCTCTCCAGCGAGAATGTTCTTTTTATTAAAAAAAAAAAAAAAAAAAAAAAGTTGCAGGCCCAAGAATGGGACGCAGAGCTAAAGTACTTGCCCTGTCCAGCCCCGGCATGTTTTAAAAAGCACAGTAACTTCTCTACATAGTCACACTCTTGAGAGCCACAGCCAAGGAATAGATTTCTGAAAAAAAGTGGACTCCAAGACCTCAGGATAGGACAAAATGGCTCTCTTGGCTATGCCTGGGTGCAGAATACTTAGGGACAGACATACCTGTGTCACCACCAGCATGGACAGGACGCCAATGAATAATACCCACTCCAAGAACAACTCCTAGATGTTGAAGGGGCTTCAACGCCCTCTTCAGACCAAAGGTCATGAAGTACAAATATAGGCAGGAGATCTTGGTTTGCAGGCATCATATGAAGAGGACAAGGCAGTGTAGCCTCAGGGTTGCGGCTCACATTCCCCCCAAACACAGGCACAAATAAAGAGACTCTCTGTCACTGGCGTAGCCCTCGGTGACAGTGAAGTGAGGGGGGCAAAGCTGGGACCAAGGCACTGGAATGGAAGTGCTGCCAGGTGCTGTGAGCTCCTCATGGGATCATGTCTCAGTCGGGTGTCCATTTCCGCTTCGTGGGGTGACAGGAAATGTGACATTCATTCATGACACCCAGGGTTTATTCTAAGAAAATACCCCATGCATCTCTGCAGATGTATTTTAAAACTCTCAGAAAGGTGCCCTCTGTGGTTTCTATAGTTTCCACCTCTTCCACTCAGGCCAGGACTCCAAACGAGACTTTCAACCAGCAGCTATACAAATGATGATGTTTCTCTGTCCAAAATGAATCTACCCATCCCAGCAGTAAGTGGAGGCTGACTTCCTGAGACTGAAGCCACCAGGTGTAGAAGACAGGATCTGGGGACTAGGTTCCGTGTTTCCTGTGGGGAAGGCTGATTATGTACACAGTCCCCACTGATTTGTATTGATAAAGTATTGATAAGACTCTTCGAAGCAGAGGGTCTCGGCCCCATAACATCTAAACTCACTGAGTTTTATAGGCCACTTGCCTTAGAATAGTGATCTGTTCCTTTCTCACAGAAACTCCAACTCCAAACTGTATTCAGGCTATCACCATACACAAACAGAAGTAAAACAGAATGGGAGAAAAGGCTCCGGGGTTAAGTAAGACTGCGCACCGCTTGTGTAGAGGACCCGAGTTCAATTCCCATTACCCATGTATAGCCAATCACAACTGCCTGTAACGACTCCATGCTTGGGAGGCTTGAAACCTCTGGCCTCCGTGGGCACTCTGTGTGTGTGTGTGTGTGTGTGTGTGTGTGCCTCTGTGTGTGTCTGTGTGTGTGTGTGTGTATCTGTTTGTCTGTTTGTGTGTGTGTGTGTGTGTGTGTGTGTGCATGTGTGATACAAAACTGAAAACAACAGAAATATATCTTTAAAAGAAATAGAAATGTTCAGGTGTGGTGGTGCACGCCTTTAATCCCAGCACTTGGGAGACAGAGGCAGGAGGATCTTTATGAGTTCCAGTCCAGCTTGAATGAGTTCCAGGGCAGCCAGGGCTACACAGAGAAACCCTGTCTCAAACAATAAACAAAAACAAAACAAGAAAATAAAATAAATAAAAATAATTTTAAAAAATTAAACTAGTCTAATAGGTCAGAGGTTCAGAAAGCCTTCTTTGAGCTCTCTATTTAGAATCTCTAAGGGAACTGGGGAAATTTGGATGACGGGGCTTTTTCAGTCTCAGATTTAATCAACGAGTCTCTCCAGTTTAATGGCTTGAGGGAGATGTGGGCCAGAAAGCGGCTGGTAGACACCATCGTCCCAAACACCGTTCTTTAAAACCTTAACATGCTGGAATCTTTCCTGGGTTTTCAGAAAGGTCTGTCCCTGATGACCAGCTCCTGCTTACAGACCAGTGTGAAGCGCAGTAGGGACAGCAAAGAGTCTGCATTTGTAAGGGGTTCAAGAAGCCACAGCACGGTCACTAGAGACAACACGGGAGGTGACCAACCCCTGCACCTGGTGGGCTGTGGCATCTCGGTGCATAGTTTTCATAAAGAAGGGCAGGGTGCCCACAACACAGGGCCCTGCCAGCGGAGGCCCAAAAAAGAACACTCGAGGGTACCGGCCACTGTGGAGCAGCAGACTTGATGACATTAAGTGGGAGGAAGTGATTTCAAAGCAGGACCCACTTCCACTTCCCCTGCAGATGACAGACAGCCAGGTGTAAGAACTTGAATTAGGAGAAAATAAAATCAGGGAACAGACAGGACCAGTATACAACTAAGGGTGGAGACATTTAGAGTGGGAGAAGCCACGGAGTTCTGCACAGAGCACCAGGCCAGAATGGAACAAGATCCAGTCAGCAGTGATCAAGGTGACACAGTGGGCAAAAAGGAAAGGGTAAGAAGAGTCACCACGGCCACGGCCAAGGCGACCAAAGAACTGACCTAGTGGACTCACTTCCGGTCTGAATGGACATGTTCCCAAGGAAATAAAGCATAAGAGGACAGAAGCAGTGTGAGGAGAAGTGGTGTGGGGAGAAGCGGTGTGAGGAGGAGAAGCAGTGTGAGGAGAAGCGGTGTGAGGAGGAGAAGCAGAGTGAGGAGGAGAAGCTGTGCAAGGAGGAGAAGCTGTGTGAGGAGAAGCGTCAGCAATTTAATATGCATCTCAGAACCTCCATTCACAAAAACCCAGTCCATAACGTAGAGAAGGTCCTCGCTGACCAATACAAGAAGCTGTCTCGTATACTGAATGAAATTTCACTTCATTCTGGATGTCACTAAGTAAAAGAAGCAGAAAAAAAGAGTCCCTCCCATCTAATAAGACCTATGAATAATTTATAATAACGTTTGACAGAACAATTTACCCATTAAAAACAACCACACAGGGGTTGTCAGATGGCTCAGCAGATACGAGCGCTGGCTGCTTTTCCAGAGGGCTGGGGTTTGGTTCTCAGCACCCATAGGGCAGTTCAAAACCATTTGCAACTCCAGTTCCGGAGGACCTGATAACCTCTTCTGGCCTCCGTGGGCATGTGCACTCACATACTCAGGAATATACATTCATTCCAATAAATAAAAAAGCTTTAAAAAAATGCATAATGACTCCAAGAACTTCCACCAGGGTAAGGAGTCCCAAGACAGGAAAGTTGGGTTCACAGGGTGGCTGAACTGTGGCTTAAGAGTCACAGTTTTCCTGAAGAACCAAGAACGTGCTATCTCACCCACAAAAGAGGCTCAAAGAAGCTCATCCAGACCCTTCACTTCACTCTGGAGCCTTGACTCTAAGACACGTGGCCCTCTCCTAACACTCACAGAATGTCCAGAATGGATCTCTCAAGCCTATCACAGGAAGTCCCAGGGCCAGTGTGACCGCCAAACTATAGCACCCAGCAGGTGTCCAGGTCTTGGTGACTTTAACTTCAACTCCCTTTTACACAATCAGAAAGCCCACAGCCCTCATTATCTTCCTTATGATCCAAGAGGGGCCAAAGGCAGAACTCCCAGAGATCCATCCTGAGACAAGACCCTCGTCATGTGGGAGAACTATAGGAAGGACACTTCAGAGCTGAGGGCCTGGCATGGCTCTGGACAACTTCCAAAACCCACAGGGGATCCACCAGTGGCAAAACACCCAGGAGAAACAACTGGAGGGAAGAAAGATTTCTTTTGGCTCAGACATTACCGTTCATGATCAGCTGGCTTCACCGACTGGAGGCCCGAGGCAGAATCTCACAGTCTCGTGCACATGTGCTAGCTAGATCCAAAAGGCTCATCTCATGGCCAGAGAGACAAAAGACAGGGCCTAGGCAAAGATACAGCCAAGAACATGCTCCCTAGTTCTCATGTTTCCCCCAAGTATTGCAAGTCAAGAATGCCACTGAATTATGACACATTAGTGGATAGATCCATTGAATAAGTAAAGGCTTAGTAATGATGATTAATGATAAGACCCACCAGCTAGGGATAAACCTTCAACACTTGGACCTTTGAAGACACTTCTGTAACACCACAAGCTGTAATCCAAAGTCTAGATGGGCAGTGGAGGGGAAAAGGTACCAACAGAGCCTCAGCCCTCAACCGTGTGGGAAGCGGCTAAGGACTGAGGGTTACACAAGGCTCCAATATGATTGAGCAGTGTCTACATACCCTACACATACCTCGCAGAGGCTCAAACAAATAAGTTTGGGAGTGAATGCTGGCTGTGGTAGACTTCTTCATGGGAACACCAAGCTTGCCTGTGAAGATCCAATGCCCTCTTCTGGCTGCACAGGCACTGGCACACACATGGCACGTGCGTGTGTGCGTGCACACACAGAAACTACCCTGTCTTACTAGTGCAGGTCTTGTAAGACCCTGGGATAGATAGAGCACTGGGAAACAGGATGATAAGCCAACTTACTAATCCTTCTTCTCCTCTGCCTTACCCCTTTCTTTTCCTTTTAAATCTTTTTTTTTAAAGATTTATTTATTTATTCTATGTAAGTACACTGTACCTGTCTTCAGACAACTCAGAAGAGGGTGTCAGATCTCATTACAGATGGTTGTGAGTCATCATGTGGTTGCTGGGATTTGAATTCACAACCTTCAGAAGAGCAGTTGGCGCTCTTAACTGCTGAGCCATCTCTCCAGCCCTCCTTTTAAATCTTAATTACAAAGCAAGCCATCAAGTTTGTACTGGGTTTTGAACCTGCTTTGCCATAGACTCCATTGATTCTGTCTGCTTTACCATACACATGCTCTTTCAAAGTTCCTTACCCAAATCATAGACCACCCACCCTCAGTGTGGAAAGGGACCAACCAGGACAATGAATCCTCTCAGGGACACCCCAGATATCTTTCAAAGGCATGAACAAGTGGGCACAGGAGGCTCCCAAGCTTCCCGGGGACATTCCCAGTGGAGTAGGGCTAACTGGTCTGGGTCCAAGGAACTGGGGTGTCCATAAAATAGGCTTCATTCATGTTCCCCTGGGATGTAATGCTGACTTCTTTGGCTCCTTCTAGAAACATCTTCTTCGACCAAAGATAAGGCAGAGGAATCCGTGGAAAAGCTAATTTCACTCCTGGTTAATTAATCAGCTAACACATCCCCAGCTCACTCATTTGTCCAGTCAACAGAACCTTTAACAAACTTGGGCTGGTCACCAACATCCACCCAAGCCAGGGACCACACCTTACCTTCCAGACTTCTAGCAATGTCTCAGCCCTCCACTTGGTGATCAACACACGCAATTCCTACGAACTCCAATGATTCAAAAGTAGACAAATGAAAGCAGCTACAGAAAACGAGGGACAGACAAGGGAACCAGGGTGGGGAATAAAACCAATCCGGTGAGCTGGGCCCGTTAGGCAAAAGCTGAGACAGATGTCAGAGCCAGGCCAGGCCGGCACAGTCTCCTTAATCATCCCCGAAGTCAGGAAAGTTGCAACTGTTGGAGCTCTCACAAGGGGAGAAGGGTGGAGCTTGGATGGTGGATTGCTCAATTCACATAACTCAAAAGAAGCAGGGCCAGGACCTGAACTCAAGTCACCTAGTATCCAAAGCTGTCTTCTCTGCCAACTGGGCTAAAAGGACCCAATTTTGGGTTGGTTTTTGTTTGTTTGCTTGTTTGTTTTGGTATTATCGTGTTTGTTTTTTGTGTGTTGAGGGTCAAATCCACAGCCTCAAGCATGATTGTCACAACCCCAGCCACCTAAGTGTCCTGTAACAGAGTCAGGCCATGTACCCTGACTGACCTGGGTCTCACCCTCCGACAGCTTAAGAATCCCAAGCAGCCAGGGTAATCCTGTGCAGCTTTTCACATTCCTGGCTCGAAGGACACAACGTTGTCCAAATGTGTCTCCCGTCACCTGACAACTCACTTTGTCATTCCATCTGACATCCACAAGTACAAGATGATCAACTCGAATTTAATGATAACCACTTCCTGAATGCAAAACTTAACTGGTCACTCCTAACACAAAGTAACACACACACACACACACACACACACACCCGTATTCACCCCCTGCTGCTGTCTTTGAACTATCGGAAACCAGAGGGTGGAGGCAAGAGTCGGTCATTTCAGTTGCATGAACCACCCAGGGCTGTAATAGGAAGGTTTTAGAGATCATACAGACAGCAGGCTTGGAAAACATATGTAGAGGGAACTCTAGACATGTCAGAGAGATTAAATATGATGACGGAAATATTATATATCTGTAAAAGTATCAAAAACAGTATATAAAGAATTTTCAGCCTGACAATGGTGGCGTATGCCTTTAATCCTAGCACTTAGGAGGTGGGGGCAGGCAGATTTCTGAGTTTGAGGCCAGTCTGGTCAGCCAGGGCCACACAGAGGAACCCTGTCTCAAAGAAAAAAAGAAAAAAGAGGAGGAGGAGGAGGAGGAGGAGGAGGAATTATTAAATTATTTCAGGGCAGGATGATTGGGACCATGGCCTCTCTTAGAGGATTATAGGGCTCTTTTATTTCCTGAATTTTTACTGTCTTCCCGCCTATATTGAGCACACAATGCCTCTGAATTAGAGGGAGAAAATTCTCTCTATTGAAGCCAACAAACAGGACAGGGGCGTAGAGAAGGTAAGAGGCTCCCTACAGGGTCAACCCATCCCGGGTCTACAGTAGGAAATGGTGGTAATTAGGTCCATGGGATTTTGTTATGTTTTCCGCTGTCTCTGTGCGGGTCTGTCTGGAAATTTCCAAACTTAAAGACGAAAAGAAACAAATTCACCTACAACTGACCCAGAAATATTTGTGTGCCCTACACCAGGCCCCACTGCACACATACCCCAGGGCCTGCACAAGCTTCAAATGTTTTAGCCACTGTGATGGGCTCAGTAAAATAGTCTATTTTTTTTAATAGAATCAAGTTGAACAATGTGGAATTATTAATACTGAACCATTTTTATTGGTTTTTATAAAAATATAGCCAAGAGTTTTTTTTTTTTAAAAAAAAAAAAACCAGCTGGGATGTTAGGTATTTTTCTCTGGGGCTTCACTCTAACCCATGCTGGAAGAACCAATATGAATTCTAAAGATTAGATGTGGGGAAAGGGTGCAGAGCAGGAGAGGTGGAGAGAATCAGGGGTGGGGTGGGGGTAAGGCATTTCTAATCACACATTTTTGCATACGTATACTATGAGGACCATGGTGAAGTTTACTTTCAGCAGGTACTGGCAAGAAACAGCACATACACGCGCAGCTGCGGCTGGCACACGGGACAACAGACCGTTGAAACCACACTGCTGGTCAGAGGCCAAGGAGAAGAAGCAGGAGGGCTGGGAGGAACCACATCTAGAGGGGTCTAGGCTGGCCAAGGGTGACTTCTGTGGCTGGGGTTTTGGCGCCTTCTTTTTTTTTTTTTTTTTGGTTTTTCGAGACAGGGTTTCTCTGTATAGCCCTGGCTGTCCTGGAACTCACTTTGTAGACCAGGCTGGCCTCGAACTCAGAAATCCACCTGCCTCTGCCTCCCGAGTGCTGGGATTAAAGGTGTGCGCCACCACGCCCGGCTTGGTGCCTTCTTGTACAGTATTTTAATCTGATTGGCGAAGGCAGCTTTGCAAAAACAAATGTCAGAGCCTGGGCTGTCTGTTCCGCTCCGTCTTTGTCTTTTCAAAGAGCCCACAGGCACACAGAACCCACACCCCTGGTTGTCATGGGTATTATCTAGGCAGAAGAGGTCATGCACAAGCAATCCCTATACAGGAAATACCACATTTTGTGGTCAGTCTTCCTATTCCAAGTCACAGTTCGCTGGCGGCCAAAATCTCCGACGCTCGCTCCAGAAGGACAAGTGCTTATAATCCGAGATATTCATTCAGGCCCTCGTCTTTAAAAAACGAGTAGTCATATTTGTCCCCGCCACAAGGTTTCCTCCTGTGTAACATGCATATAAATAGGTGGACACCTTGGGAGGCAGGAACAGAAAGAAAATGTCCAGTTACACAAAGGTCTTTGGAGATTGGAATGTTTATCTGTACGATCAAAGACCCAACCAGCCCAGAGGACAGACAGGTGGAGGTGGGGAAAGCCAACCAGAACGCTGGAGTGATTCTAAAGGAATGAGGCTAGCTGCCCTGTGGGAAAGCGCTGTGGCCACAAGCAGTGAATTCTATCTTAGGTTAGTGGCTGTGTCGACTGCTTGCTTTAATCACTCTAATGTGATAAGGTCACATCACCCCGGGATCTGAACTTGACCCAGTGCCTCAAATGCTTCAGACCCAAATAGCTGAACCTGCTTCCTTCTTCCTGACAGACTGTTCTACATCTGAGAAGGCCATAGGTCTGTCTACAATTTTTAAGGCTATGTGTGTGTGTGTGTGTGTGTGTGTGTGTGTTGCTGGAGACTGATGGAATGTGCTCAACACACGCCCACTGCTGAGCTACACGTCTAGCCTTTTAAAGAACGCCTAAAAGCTGAATCCAGACATTTCAACTTAGGTCTTAAGCAAGACCCACCAGAGTCCCTCTCCCCCACCCCTTACTGTCACCTGACAACCTATTTCAAGGTCGCCTTGCTTGCTACAGCGAAGAGGAAGTCCTTCAAGAGTCTAGAACAACACGTTCTTCTATACAACCAAACAAGATAATTCAGCTCTGAAGAACAGCTGAAGCCGCCATGCTCCCCGAAAGGCTGTGTACTCCAGCCACCACACGCACATGGGCCCAGAGACCCTGGTACAGCCAGAGGTTGTCCACCACACCCACTTGGATGGCTTGAAGCATCCTTGGAACCCAGAGAATATGCAGGGTGATGAGCTAGGAGTCACCCCTGCAGGGAGGTCAGCCATACAGGGATGTGTATTGTTTGTAGCCCCCTCCACGCTGGTTTGTCGCAGCAAGCTGCCATGCTGGGACAGGCCCCTTGACAACAAGCCTCAGATCCCCGTAGGCTGAGCAGGCTCATCCTTCCTGGCCAGCAGCTCTGCCCAGTCCTACACCTTGAGGAAATGGGTCACAATATATTACATATATATATGTAATATATATGACACTAGCAAAAATAAATAAATAAATAAATAAATAAATAAATAAATAAAACTGAAATTTAAAAAGCAAAACAAAACACTACCTATTGTAACATCAAAAAATATGTCTCTGGCCAAGTACTGAGGCACGAAACTTTAATCCCAACAGTTGAGAGGAACAGTTGAGTTGATCCCTTTGAGTCTGGGGCCAGCCTGCTCTACATATGGATGGAGCTGCAGGCCACCGGGGACTATATAATAGGGCCCTGTCTCAAAAAAAAAAAAAAAAAAAGGTCTCCATGATGGGCCATCATCATTGTAGGATTTCAGATCCCACAAAAGATGAGCTACTCACTGCCCTGGCCACACAGTGCTTCTATCTACATGGGGGAGAAGAAAGCAAGCAACTGATCAGATCCAACCACCGGCACAAGTACTTACTGCCTGTTGTATACTACAAGCCCTGCCCTGCGGATGGAGAAGAATCAATGTTAGCTTACGCCATTCTGCTGGGCTCCTCCCAGGGACCCAGCAACAGCTTACGTCATCACCTGCCACCATTACCTGCCTCCACCAGTAGTGGCATCACCCCAGTTCTTGTGTTTCTCTGTCTCTCTGTCTCTGCCTCTGTCTCTGTCTCTCTCTCTCTCTCTCTCTCTGTCTCTCTCCCTCCCTCCCTCCCTCCCTCTCCACCCCCTTTTTGTCCCTCCTTCTCTGCCCTCATGGCTCTGTCTGCCTCTACCTCGCCTCCAGACCCTCCCCCAAACAAACCTCCTTTATATTAGGTCTGTTGCATAGCGTGCGCGATTTCTCCGGGGGACTCCTTGGTACGGGCCCACCAGACACACACACACACACACACACACACACACACACACACACACCTCTGCCGCCACCGTGCTATACTTTGTAACAATCAGACTCCATGAAGTCCCCTGTCCTAGATTTGAAGTAAGAGACATAAACACGGCTGGCCAAGACAGGAAGGCCTTCTGGCGATGTGCCACAGACACTATCACCTGGCCTGTATCCCTTATCCCAAGAAAGGATGTTAGCAAGCTGGTCTGTTGGTTTTAGCTGTGAGTTCCAAGTGGAGGCGTTGCTCAGGACCTGGGACTGAGGACCAAACGATGACTGCCCTATACTCTGGCAGAGCATTTCCCAAGCCCAGGGCTCCTCTGGCTGTCGACGCCCTCTTGTTGGGTAATGAGGAGGCTGCTCACCACCGGGGGCCGTTAAGGAAGCAGAAACACTTGTGACTGGGGCCAGCAGATACAGTTCCTGGATGAGCTGCTTCTCATTTGATTACGTAAGCACTGAGACCAGAGTTGGCCAGGCTCAGGCCCAGGCAGAACACCCTCCCCGTCTCCTAGTCGAATCTCACTAGACTTCGGGAAGGAACACCTGGCCATTCTGCACCTCCATCCCTGTCCCCTGACATCATGGAGGCCACAGCATGGGCTTCATCAACAGGTACCGTGTGTAGCCTGATCCGCCCTCCCTGGCCCCTTCCTCCTTCCCTCTTAATCCTTGCTGAAAGGCCGCTTGCACAGTCGCTCACACGTGACATAGGTCCCAGGCTGTGGCTCCCACAAGGGGCCTTCTGATTAAGGACGCGTGTGGTCTGCTGAACCCGATCATGTGGCCTTTCTTAATATAGCAAAGACAGAACCAAGGTTGTGAATGGCCATAAATGACTGTAAGAATATGTGACGTTCACTGCACATGCGCGCGCGCACACACGCACACACACACACCTCTTCACCCTCTGTGCGTCTGCTCGCTCTCCATACTGAAAGCTTTACCCTTCAACGTTTTCTGATGGTAACACACCATAACAATGAACTCTCCACAGCCAGTGACCCTTCTTAACTTCATAGACAACAGCTAGAGTAGTGATTTTTCCACAAGTATTTATATTTTATTTTATTAACTAATGTTATTTATTTTATAAATTTTTTTAAGACAGGATCTAGGTAGCCCAGGCTGTCCTGGAACTTGCTATGTAGACCAGGCTAGACTTAATACTTCGACCCTGCTACATAGACCACCTGCCTCTGCCCCCCCCCCCAAGTGCATCACCACACTCAGCTAGAATAGATTTTTTAAAGTATATTCTCCATGACACCTTTTCCTATGCAGAACCCAAACGTAAGAATCAGACTTCTTTTTTAAAAGTGAGCTACTTTTATTTAAAAAGAAAAAGCAAGAGGCCAGCCTTGACCTCTCCCCTCCCCCACCCCCACCACATGCTCTGTTCAAAACTGTCGAGTCTAAAAAAAAAAAAGGACAAGCATTGAGAATTTTAAAATGAGCACAAGGCTCGGCTTAGGTAGAGCGCTTGCCTACCACGTCCACCAAGAGCCCGGAGGGCCACGGCTATCAGTTAGGCGAGGTTGAAATGAGTGATACGTTCTAATGCAAAAATGTACTGGGCTGCCAACGGGCGTACAGTACCTGCTGTAAGACTCGTGGGCCTTCTCACTGAGGAGGGTCAACACCTGGGGGCCAAGACGCCACAGCAGAGTCCACAGTAGCTTCAGGCTCCTGCAAGGCAGAGAGAGAGGGTGGTCACACAGCTGTGTCTGGGCACCAGAGCCTCCAAATCGGGGCTGTCGGTTTTATATTTTGGGCAGATAAACCAAGCAGCAGACCAG
>NC_034612.1:38448509-38460856 GCF_900095145.1 Mus pahari
TAGGCGGGGCTTGCAGTATCCTGGTGCTAACAGTCGGGGCAGGAAGGATCCCACTTAACCCTGCTGCAGCAAGCAGAGCGCCATCACTGAAGGAGTCCATGGGTGGGCATTGATGGGGCTAAGCATGGGGTGGCAGGGAGGTCTGGGAGTCACTCTCCATTCTCTGCCAGGGCAGCCGGTGCCTGTGACCGCTGAGTCATCTCTCCGACCTCACGACTTGATTTTTTTAAAATGGCACATCGCAACATGCCAACACTGTCTGCAGATATCAGTGAAACAGGACCGTACCTGAGTCAAAATGTAAACGCCCCACGTCTCGGGATTTAAAAGCCCTCACAAGATGATTTCAGATCCCGCCAACAGCACGCGGAGCTTTGGCGTCATATCCAAACGCAACGTATGCAAAAGCTAAGGAAGGTGTAGGTGACTGTGGCGTGTGGGGTGGTACCCACCAAGCATGCCAACAGCCCTGGGGTCAACCCCCAAGACTGAGAAGAGACGAGGTTGAGCACGGGACTCTTAAGTAGCTGTTTGGGGGGCTTGCTGTGGTCACACGTTCCTGCTGTAGAATGTAAAACGCTTAATGCTAAATGGAAGAGAAGGAAAAACCTGCGTGCTATCCATTAATCCAAGGCTGCTGGGATTAGTGGCCTGGAATGCAGAGTGAGTAAATTCATTAGGACCGCTTTCCCCTAATCCAAGGAAGGCTCCAGCTGACTCATTCTAACGTGCCAGACTTGCAAATTCCTTTGTTAAAAGCAGAATAATGAAAATCCCTTACACCTCATCCATGAGGAACTCGGCACCAATTATCTCATAGTAAAGCAGGCAGTGTGTAACCTCCACCCTTCAAGGCCTTCAGGGGTGAGAAGGCCTGTGGACCTGTGAGCATGTCCCTGAGGCTCTGTTCTAGCAACAGTAGATGCCTGGCCCGCCCAGGGGGAGCATGCTCTGCAAGTGTTAGCAAGCTTGCCCCCCACCCACCCACCCCGCCGCCGCCCAATGTATAAGTCAAAAGACATTTAATAGAGACAGGAACTCAGCAAAAGCACCTAGAGCTCGTAGCGCACGCGTGCGTGCACACACACACAGAGCGAGCTATGCTGACCGTTAGCCATTTTGAGGCTATGCTGACAGGCATGCCAAGAGTCCGGTCTTTTTCTTTTAAACGTTTCTTGAGAATTTCATACCCAGCTCCTCCACTCCCCCACACCCCCATGTTTAAAAAGAACCCATCAACCCCAAGTTTTGCTTCCCAAACACTCCTGGGCGTGGGGCCATCCTTTAGAGGGTGGCTGACTTAGGGTGGGCCACACCCTAAATGAAACCTGACTCCTCCCGCCCCAGAAGCCATCAACTGCCCCTGTGGCTCCTCAGTTAGAGGTAAGGGCTGGTGAACCCAGTGATGCCTGGGCTAGATCTTGTGCAGGAGGCCACAGCCACCTTTGAGTCTGTGAGTACAAGGGTCCTGCGTGTCCCTCACTCTGGACCTCTCTCACCGTTGACTCTTCCGACCTTCCTGCCTAGAGGTGGCCATCCTGAAAACGTCTGCTGGATCCCAAAACCTAGGAGAATCCCCTCCACCCTTCTGCTAGCTAGTCTTGACACATTATGCCAAAGTTTCCATCTTAAATGTCTCCCAGGGGCCCATATGGTAAGGGTCATTCCTCATCCTATCGACTACTGGGGGCTTGTAGAACGTTTAAGGGGTGGGGTCTAGTGAGGGGAGGTTAGGCCACTGAGCAGGTCCTTGAAGGAGACAGCGGACGCAAGCCCTTCCTCTCTCTTGTGCCATCTAGCCATGAGTGGGAAGCTCTGCTTCTCTCCTATTTCCGCTGGAGAAGAAAGCTAGCTGATCAAGCCAGGAGCTAAGCCAGGAAGCCGTGTCCCCTGGTTTCTACTTCAGTCACCGCCTGGGCTTCTCTCAAGGACAGACTGTAACCAGTAAGATGAAACAGGCCCGTGTCCTCCCAAAGTTGCTTGTGACCTGTGTTTCGTCACAGCAACAGAAAGCAACCAAGGACAGCTACATGTTTCTATCCACTCCCCTGAACAAGGACAGCTACGTGTTTCTATGCACTCCCCTTGGGCCGCAGTAAAATTGAAATAAAAACGTTCTCTCAGAGACAACACCTTAGACGAATGCTGCCTGAGATTCTACAAAAGCGAATTTGGATGGGTGGGTGGGTGGGTGGGTGGGGTTGAAATTTAGAATCTCAAAAAGGAAACACGGTCAACAAAGAATGATTAGATATATGCCCTAGCCTCAGCCTTTCTATATATTATATTATATTATATTATATTATATTATATTATTTATTTACAACCCCAATGCTATCCTCTCTCCCAGTACCCCCTCCCCATGCTCCCTCCTTTTCTCCTCAGAGAAGGTGGGTCCTCCCCTGGGTCTCCACCTACCCCTAGCCCACTCTGCAGGGTTAGACGCACCCTCTCTCACGGTGTGCTGGGGCCCTCAGTCTTGGTTGGTGGCTCAGTCTCTCTCTGAGAACCCCCAGTCTCTGAGAGAGAACCCCCCATGGGTCCAGGTTAGTTAACTCAAGCCTCAGCCTTTCATTCATTAAATTACCCCACCCATTCTGTGCCAAGATCACTGGATTCAAAATTCGATGATTCATCCTTCAAGGAACTTGAGACAAAGACCACCTCGTCCCTCATCTGAAGAACTGAACACTGAAGGCGGCCAATGAAGGAGAGGCTTACCCATGGGCAGGAGGCAAATGACGGCTCCAAACTGAAGAAGCTGGGGTGGGGGTGGAGGCGCTGATCTGTACCCCCACCCCCACCCCGTACATCTGGAGAGGTCTAGATCGACCTCCCAAATACTGTGACCCTTAAATATAGTTCCTCATGTTGTGGTAACCCCTAACCATAAAATTTATATGATTGCTTCTTCATAACTGTGATTTTTGCTCTTATGAATTAAAATGTAAATATATTTGTGTTTTCAGATGGTCTCTGGCAACCCCTGTGAAAGGGTCATTTCACACACACACACACACACACACACACACACACACACCAGGTCTCAGCCCACAGGTTGAGAGCCACTGGTCTGTAGACTTCCTCAGTTGCCACACTAAGGACTATCAGTTAAGTACTGGGAGGCCAAGGATGTTGTTACTAAGCAACCTGCAATGGACACTGGGCAGTGGGGAAAACGCACCTCCTGGCGTGGACCTGGAGAATGGAAAGTACTGCACAGATCTAACAAAGCGCTTGGCGGGTGCCCCATCACCTAAATCTCAAGACCAAGAGAGTGCGGGTAAGATCTGCAAGCCAGCATGTAGTCACAGGAATCCAAAACCTTGTCGCCACATCCAGTGAGAAACCTGGCTGTCCCCAAACCATGAAAGAGGAAACAAGGCTGGCAAGATGGCTCAGCAGTTAAAGAGCACTGGCTGCTCTTCTAGAGGTCCTGAGTTCAATTCCCAGCAACCACATGGTGGCTCACAACCATCTGTAATGGGATCTGACGCCCTCTTCTGGAGTGTCTGACAGCTGCAGTGTACTCACATATATAAAATAAATAAATCTTGAAAGAAAGAAAGAGAAAGAGGAAGCAAATACTTCAAAGTATAGAAAGATGAAGTGTGGACAGAGGTGCCAGCTTGGGAATGAGTCTCTCTGTAGACAGACATCTGGCAAGGTCTGTAGAATTGAGATTGCTGGGTGCCCACTCTGCCCTAAAGGTCTGCCAGGTGGCTTCCAAGTTCCTGGCTGGGTATATGGTTTCTATGTCATAGATGTACAGAGGCTCACAAAAGTGACTCCATATTAAGTTCGGTCCCCATGAGCATAGTATTTAGAAGTCCTCTTATGGAGCTGGAACAATGGTTCAGAGGCGATGAGCCCTGGCTGCTCCTGCAGAGGACCTGGCTTCAGTTCCCAGCACCCACATGGTGGCTCGCTTACAACTGTGGGTCTGGTGCCCTCTTCTGGTTTCTGCAGGTACAACATCCATGTGGAGCACACAGACTCACACTCATAAGTTTCTCACCATGAGTTTGAGTATTTCCAAGGCAGCCATCTTTTACCTGCAAGGAATCAGGTCTGTATGAATGGGGAGGGTAGCTAGCCCTCTCTCCTAGCCAACAAGCACAGACCTACTACCCATTAATTATAAAAAAACAAAACAAAACAAAAACCAAGATCATGGACCCTTAAGAGTAAAGGAACTAACTTGCCTCATCAAACGGCAATGCTCAGACTCTAAAAGACGAGAGCCGAAAGCGCTGGAAGAATGGAAGAGAGAGCCCGGAGGGCACAGCATGGGGAGGCATGAAAGGACAGGCACACAGATTCCACATTCAGGCGCTTCCTTCCCCACACTGGCACACTCTCTCTGCTACCTCTTAATTCCGCATCTGGCCCAGCAAAGGTAAGTCAGGGATGGTCCTACTGATGATAATAATGGGCTAGACAATACATTAACTCCATACGGTGCGCCAGGCCCTCACCTGAGCCCCACGGACAACCCTCCTGCATATACACAATGATGGGACAGGATGAAGAGGCAGAGGTTTGAGGAGAATTCTGGTCCCAACCCCTGATGGCCAGGGAAGCAGAATGAGCTTAGACACAGCATCCACAGCCCCAGCGTCTTCCCTCCTCCAGAGCACAAAGCCTTTAATCCCAGCCCTTGGGAGGCAGAGGCAGGCGGATCTCTGAGTTTGAGGCCAGCCTGGTCTACAGAGTAAGTTCCAGGATAGCCAGGGCTATACAGAGAAACTCTGTGTTGAAAAACCAAAAAATAAAAAAATCAAAGAGCATCAACCATGCCCGTAAGCTCAGAGCATTATGGCAACTACAGCAAGAGACTCAGGTTCAAAGTCAGCCTGCGTTACAGTGAGATCCTGTCACGACAGATGATTGATTGATAGATAATAGACAGAAAGGCAGAAGCCAGCCAGAGCTACACAAGGACTCCCTATAACAATCTGGATTGATTGACTGATAGACAGAAATCTGTTAAGTTTTTTTTTTTTTAATTTAATAAATGCATTCATTCTTGGAGGATTTCATGGAATAAATGTCACGGGCCCACAAAGGCTTTCTCTCCATGTCATCCTGCCCTTCAGCCCTAGGTGCCCACTCTCAGCGAGCACAGAGCTCTCTCTGCCAAATGGCTGATGAGCTCTACACGGATAAATGCAGCCAAGGGGAAGTCATTATTTAAAGGGATACAGCAGTTTGACTGAAGAACCATTTGATGGGTGAATAATCAGCTCTTAATTACACGATTTGTCTTTTAAAAAAATAAAGAATTGTCTCATTAATGAGGCACTCAAGGGGACAGTGGCACCCATCCTGAGTTTGAACATACAACATATCTGTTGGCCAACCTGCAAAATACAGCCCTGGCCAGTGAAGAGGCAAGGGTCTAATGAGAAAAAAGGCTACTCTTTTGTTGTTGCTATTGTGGGTTTTCTTTCCTTTCCTTTTCTTTTCATTTTATGTGAGTACTTTGCCTGTGTGCATGCATATTATTATATGTGTGAGTGTTTTGCCTGCATGTGCCTCTGCACCACGTGCATTCAGTACCCACAGAGGCCAGAAGAGGGCGTTGCATCCCATGGACCTGGAGTTGCAGCCGGTTATGAGCTGCCTTTAAAGGGTGCTGGGAATCAAGGTTCTCTGAGAGAGCAGCCAGTGCTCTTAACCTGAGTCGTCTCCAGTTCCAAGAGGGCCAGTCTTGCCACCCACAAATACAAAACACACACTTGAGGGACACACAGATGCAACACACACACACTACAAGTTACCAACCAAATGAGCAGGTAAAGGGAAGGAAGCCTGGAAAACCAGGCTTTATGACTCGCACCTCTCACCCCAGCACTGAGGAGTCTCGAGACAGGAGGATGGCGAGTTTGAGGACAGTCTGGGCAACAATGCTAGACCCTTGTTTCAAAAAAACCGCAAAGTCAGCAAAGAAAAAGACATGGGGGAAATTAAAGGTAGACGCAAAGATCCAACCTGAAGCAGCTCAAAAGGCCTGACTAGGCAGAGCATGCGTCACCCAGCAGAGAACAGTGTGGCAGTCGAAGCCCGGCTCTGGAGGTTCCATGCTACTCTTACAGATGTCTTCAAGCTGCGTGTGGCTTCTCCTAACGACAAAGGCACACCCTGACCCTACACCTGCACGTTCCCACACAGCTCAGTAATCACCTTCCACTGCCCTTTATCCCCAAGATCTGCTGAGGCCAACTGCCAGGGCCCACGTACATCCGTAGAAAACCAAGCAGATGAAAACAGGACTCCTTTGCGCGTGCGCGGTACAGGGTTTTTTCCCCTGTCCAATCACATTAATGCACTGGGAGGCCTGTGATTGGACAGGGAAAAGGGAGGCGGAGCTAAAAGTTGCAGAGAGAGTATGGCAGGGTAGGACCAAGATGGCTTTGTTCATGTGGCTTTGGACGTGTGCCCACGTGGCATTTACCAGCCACAAGTAGCTATGATTTCACAAGGTTAGAAACATTGGGATAAAGCTTTTATCATTGTCAATTGGCTCTGAAATTATTGTATTGGCATCTTATAAATTGTGATATTATTGATACATAAATCTGATTGGTTAACTGAGCTTTAAGAGTCACGATTCTACCAGGGTACTGGGTACTGTGTTATCAAACCGCAAGGATGACGGATCTATTTGGTTATTGGAATGTGGGACAGAGCCAGCAGGACTTTGCTGGGACGTATTGAGGTGACCCGCCAGTTCCAATACTAGAGTGGGAACGTGGCCTGGCAGGGTCAGAGTTGGAAGACTCCATTATTTTTTTTTTAATATTTCCCTACAACATATGCATGTGACCTGGGGTGATGCCTGGGAAGGACAGTGGCCTAGGGACATGCTCAGTGGCTCTCCTGGCAGGTTGCAGGCAGATCGCGTGCTATCTCCCATCATCCTGCCATCCCTTGCCTTGAAGCTGAGCATCCTCCCAGGCCTTGCCACGCCCCTTCCTGTACCTGCTAAAGTGGAGCTGACCCACATTTCATTCTTCACCCCACTCGGATCGCTCTGATCATTTCCCTGCTGGTCTTGAGACTTGCGGGGGATCTGAACACCCGCCTACAGAAGATGTAAACAGTTAAACAGAAGTTTAATTCAGAACTGGCTCATGACTTAGCAACTCCACTCAAAGGTATCGAAGGGACTCGAGCCAGCATGGATGGCTCTAGCAGGCCTTGTCCTTTTCCTGACTCCCTCTTCCTTGCTAAAAACAAAACAAAAACCAAAACCAAAACAAAACAAACAAANAAACAAAAAAAAAAAACGATAAAATTACATTCCTGAAGTTAGTCGCCGAATTTCTACTCCCTTATTTGGCTACTTCCTCCTCCTGAGGCTGACCACCAAGGTCCAGCTATCAAAGTGTCGGAGTCCAGCAATCAAGAGCTCCCTTTGGTTCACCTAATTAGCATGTCCAATCAGAATACACCACCACATGTTAGCCCATTCTAGCACAGCCCTCCCCTCTCCCCTTACAAATGACACCTGCAAGGTCATGTGCTGCTACTTCCTGCCTGAGTCAGAGGGCAGCCACTTGACTTTTCGTCCCTGCTTCATAAAAGATCTCTCTGTGAAAATAGATGTGGGGGTGGGGTGGGGCTGCTGGAGAGATGGCTCAGCGGTTAAGAGCACTGATTGCTCTTCCAGAGGTCCTGAGTTCAAATCCCAGCAACCACATGGTGGCTCACAACCATCTGTAATGAGATCTGATGCCCTCTTCTGGTGCGTGTCTGAAGGCAGCTACAGTGTAGTCATATAATAAATAAATAATATTTAGAAAGAAAATAGGTGTTCGGGTATGGTTTGTGCCTAATCCTGGGTTGAAAGGGAACCTCCTAACAGGATTATACCCCAATAATAGCAAAAAGTGGAAACAACCCGAATGTCCCGTGCTGTGGAAACAACCCGAATGTCCCGTGCTGTGGAAACAACCCGAATATCCCGTGCTGTGGACTGTTAGCTATCCATATGACACTGAGCTGCCCAACAACATGGACAGGCTTGGGTAACACCGTACTAAGTCCTTCCTGAATATGCTGGGCAGGTCCATGCGTATGAAATGTCTGGAAGCCAGACAGAAAGCGGATTGCTTGCCTGGAACTGGGGGAGGGGCAGGGAGGAATGAGGAGCAAACAGGAGCAGGTGACGTAGGGGTGAGTAATGGGAATTCTAGAATCGCCATGATGGGCAGATAAGCCTTGTATTCACTGGGAAACAACAGGTTTCACTCAAACTGATGAACATCACAGCACATGGGTGACATTTTAAGATGCTATTGGGAAAAAAAAACTGAAAGAATGTCTATGAGCGATCCATCCCATCATAAGGGACCGGGATAATGCCCCTGCCAACAGGGAACTGGAAATGCTCACAGCAGCAGCCCCTCTGCCACACACTTCAGTTCTGCTGTGAGTCTAAACTCTCACATCTGCCCCTCCAGATCAATGAGCAGACTCCAGCCATGTTCACAGGGCCATTTGTTACATGGAATGGCACAGCAGCTCAGGCTGGTCCCTTACGGCGGGAATCCAAAACCCAATCTCAGCTCGCAGCTTGCATAGAGCAATGTCAGGGCAGAGAATAAGATTAAGGAAGACTATGGTATTTGCTAAATACAGCCATATACACCATTTCTAGACCTTCAGCTCCAAACCGAGGGCAGAGCAGGAACCCCTCTACTTAGGATGTGTATGTGTGTGGTCCAGGACCTGAGAAAACGAGATGACTTCAGGAAGCAATCGTGAGGAAGATTTTTTTTTTCTTGTCTTGTCTTTTTAAAATTTAACAGTAAAGCTTTGGAGGCAAGCCCAGCTCGGGGAGGCAGAGGCGAACTGCACAACAGCGTGTGCAGGATGTTCACAAGTGGCATGGTCACTGGCTTGCAGCCGACAAGACACAAGCCAGGTGACTTCCTGTGATACTATGGGATGTGCATATGATACTAAGGAACGGCTCCTGGCAGGTGACATCAGCCGTCAGTTCCTTCCCACAGGTGTGTCTGTAACCGCCCCTAAAGACGAATGAATTTGGGATGCGGCCCGGAGCCCACAGGTCTGAATGAAGAAGCCCTTTAAGAAGGCTGTCTGTCTTGCCCTGCAATTACCACAGGAAATCAGGCAAGCATTGACAAGCCTAGGCCTTGCTGTGCTTTTACAGATCTGCCCAGTAATTTGTTCTCCTGGAGCTAAATTGCTGGGTGGCTGTTACAAATCCTCAACGCAAAGAAAGGATGTGGGGGTGAGCACCCCGTGAGCCACGTGGCCTCGGCACTCCTCCAGCACACAGGACATAGTCCTCCCTAGAGGGGACATTCCACTTGCTGGGCTGTTGAGGATTGTGAGAAGGGTCCCAAAAAGCTACACAAGAAATAAAGAATGCGGTGCCTGGAAGGGTGGAAACCAAGCTAATCTATCCCAAAACACAATCTGTGTCTCCTGGACCCTCACCAAGGTCACCTGAAAGGAAGCTGACTTTTGTTATCATTTAAAAAATGTTCTGGAAGTCTACGGATAACGCTCAAGAGATTCACATCTAAATTCCTGGAAGTCAGACACTGAGCTCACCCAATCGAGGAGCCAGATAGCTCCTCGCTGTGGGGACACTGAAAGCTGAGCCTTTAGGTGGGGCTCTGGAAATCCCAATGCCGACTTTCTAATTTACTGTGGAACTTAATAATCGGTTATAAGAAAAATACTTGCAGCCGGGCGTGGTGGTGCACGCCTTTAATCCCAGCACTCGGGAGGCAGAGGCAGGCGGATTTCTGAGTTCGAGGCCAGCCTGGTCTACAAAGTGAGTTCCAGGACAGCCAGGGCTAAACAGAGAAACCCTGTCTCGAAAAACCAAAAAAAAAAAAAAAAAAAAAAAAAAAAAAGAAAGAAAGAAAAATACTTGCTTAAGGGCAGCTTGGGAGAACAACAACAGTCAGAACGCTCAGAGAATCCATGCTAACCGTGATCAGCTCCAGGAGTTGACAAGAAAGAGCGCCTTGGGGGCTGAAGTCATGGCTCAGTGGTTAAAAGCACACATTCTTCTTCCAGAGGGCCCAAGTTCGGTTCCCAGAACGCATGTCGGGTGGCTCACTGCCCCTGTAACTCCAGCTTTGGGAAATCTGACAACTCCATCTGGCCTCTGTGGGCACCCCTCACAGCTAGGGCATACACACATGCACACGCGCGCGCGCGCGCGCGCGCGCACACACACACACACACACACACATGCACGCACACACACATGCACATACGTGTGCACGCACAGATAACACATATAAGCATGAATAAAAATAAAGATCTGAAAGGGAAAGAACAGTACCTAGCCCGTTTTTATGTGAGACCCGAGTTGGGAATGGTTTCGTTTTTTTTAAATCATCATGAAAGAATAAATAAGGACAGAGAAAAGAAAAGAAGAGGAGGAGGCAAAGGCAGGGCCCTCCAGGACTAAAGTGCTTACTGTATACTCTGACCCTTCAGAAGCGGCTGCTCAAGCCGGAGCCAGCCGGAGCCAGCTGGAGCCAGCCGGAGCCAGCCAGAGCCTCCTCCACCTGAGCAGCTAAAGTCACGGTCTGCGACCTGTACGTTGAAATAAACCCTTTTCTGCTAAGTCAGCATTCCCTCACAGCAACAAAGCCAACTGAGACAGTCACCAACCTTCATCTGAATGATGCCGGCTGCTGCCCGAGGAACAGCGCCACCCACTGGACTCAGACGACCCAACAGCTCTCCTCCAGGAGGCCACTTCCAAATTCCACCAGACTACTAACGAGGTCCCCAGATACCCGGGGCGGCTTAGCCGTTACAACCAAGTGCTATGTTAGCTAGCAAAACAAATAATTAGTTACGTGGATGTCTCGTGTGAGTACAGGTGCCCCTGGGGAGAGAGCGAAGGTGTTGGCTGGATCTCCGCCAAGGCTGGAGTTGCAGACTCTTCTATAGCGTGGGATGTGGGTGCTGGGAACCAAACACAGGGCCTCTAGAAGAATGGTAATTGTTCTAAACCACGGTGCCATCTCTCCAGACCCCCACCCCAAGTTGTTTTAAAAGGTGTGGGGGCGCCTCCTTCTGGTCTCTCCTTGGGTTCAGGACTAACGTGGTATGCAGACAGACACAGCTGCTGGCAGGATATTCAAACTTAGTAAGTGAATCTTGACATAAGAAGAAGAAGGATTAAGTGGGAGTCAAAAATCTGTGGGAATCCTCTGGGTTCCTAGTTCTCTTCCCCATTTGAAGAGGTTTCCACGCCAGAGTGTGCTCTGCATGACGTCAGCACTGTTCTTTACCATGTCACTCACTCCTAAACTTGTGGGGGACCCGATTAACAGCCAACTTATAAGGTGCTGTGATGATTGAGTACCCCAAATTACTTCTATAGCACAACAGTATTTTGTAGTTGAGAACTCACTATACAAATATAAAGCTTAAAAGCTAAACTTCTGGAACTGAAGAGATGGCTAAGGGGTTAGAGCACTGGCCGCTCTTGCAGAGGACTTGGGTTTGGTTCGCAGCAGTCACATGGTGGCTCATAACCACCTTTAACTCCACTTCCAGGGAATATGATGCCCTCTTCTGGCCACTGTGGGCATTGCACACATGTGGTGGAGGCACACATGCAGGCAAAACACTCATACACATAAAACCAACCAAGCATCATGGCACATGCCTTTAGTCAGAGGCAGGAGGACCTCTGAATTTGAGGCCCGCCTGGTCCAAATTTTCATTTAAAAATATTTAAACATTGGGATGTCCCGTCTCTACAGAGCAAAACAGAGGCCTTGTCTGTGTTCAGGAAGGCATGGCTCTTGCCATCATGACTCTCAGCTTGTCACACAAGCCCACAGAACTGAGTTCAACCCCCAATCCATAAAAGCCAATGCTGGAGAGACAGGAAGACCTCGGAGCTCACTGGTTAGGCAGCCTCATTGGGTGGAGCTAGACAGCGGTGATACACACCTTTAGTCCCAGCACTGAGGCAGGGGCATGCTGACCTCCGCGCTTGCAATCAGCCTGGTCCACAGTAAAGTCCCAGGCCAGCGGGGGCTACGTGGTAAGACTGTCTCAAAAAAAGTAAAAGGGTAGAGAGCGGCTGAGGAAGGTGGCTGGCATCTACATTTGTACACGTATGCGCACATACCCCAGATTCACACAAACCTGCAAAGTGCCTGGGCTCTGCCTACTCCACCATGAGGCCATTCTTCTGGTCTGAACTTAGGCAAAAAAAATAATTAGCTGGGCATGGTGGCGCACGCCTTTAATCCCAGCACTCGGGAGGCAGAGGCAGGCGGATTTCTGAGTTCGAGGCCAGCCTGGTCTACAAAGTGAGTTCCAGG
>NC_034612.1:38460876-38491133 GCF_900095145.1 Mus pahari
AAAAAAAAAAAAAAAAAAATTTTAAAAATGCCCAACCAAGAGACTCCACTTTCCTCTGCCCAGGAGGTCTGGATGCTCAAAAGCCCCATTATTTGTTTTGCCAAAGTGTGTATACATTGAATAGAAATGTTTGTTTTCCACATCCTGCCTTATGACTCTAAAGAAAAATAACTAAAGAATTAAAGAATCATTTCAAGGACACTTTTTAAAAACCCATCCTCTCCAACCTAATTGTATAAAGCCACTTCACTTCCTGCCTTTTAACTTATATTTCTGTTAACGGATCTTTTTTTTTTTTCTTCTGACCTTTACATGGGACAATCTTGCTTCAGAAACCTCTTCAAAGAAAAAGTCAAAGTGAAATGTCACCAGAAAAGACGACAGGTGGCCAAAAGCCAGGAAGGCACCCATGGCTCACAGCCCGGAGGCTGTGACAGGTCCGGATCCAGGCTCAAGGTGGGTGGACCAGGCGCGGCAGCTGCCTGCACACTCCAGAACGTGCCTAAGCCTGCCATCTGGCACCCAACCCTACCTCCGTCACAGCTGTCCCAGTGAGCCAGTATAGGTCCTGGGGTCCACACGAGAAGAGCTAGGACCGTTCGCCCAAGATATACTTACTAGATTTTCTTCACCAATAGAATAAGAGGTTCAAGCCCCAGAGGGAGATCCTCTCCACAATTGCATGTGAACAGTTACTGAGATAAGTTACAGATTAATCCCCCAGAGCGCTTGTCTGGATGGCTTATAGCAATTCTAAATTTGGATGTAGAAACAATTATGTTTGCGGGGCATACTAGCGCATACCTTTAATGCTAGTGTTCTGGAGGCAGAGGCAGGTGAATCTCTGTGAGTTCAAGACCAGCCTGGTCTATATTTCGAGTTCCAGGCCAGTCAGGAAGTATTGCATTTTGAGCTGATGCAATACCTAAGTAAAACATGTGGTTCTGCCATCTGGACTCCTTCCAGAACCCTCTCTGTTCTGGGTTATAATCTAGAGATCGATGGAAAGATAATAATAAAAGCTACTGAGATCAAACGCGCTAAATCCTTGACCTGGCAACCGGAGGAGGCTGCTCTCGGCACTCCTAGTTCATCAAGTGAAGCAACAGACCCCAGGCAAAGGCCAGCTCTGAGTGAGACACTGGCCAACGAAATCTTCGGAGGACAAAGCTGGAAGTCCACCAAAGGCTTTTCTACTGAAATAACCGAGGTAATGTCACTGTACTGGCTGGTTTTGTGTGTCAACTTGACACAGGCTGGAGTTATCCCAGAGAAAGGAGCTTCAGGTGAGGAAATGCCTCCATGAGATCCAGCTGTAAGGCATTTTCTCAATGAGTGATCAAGCGGGGAGGGCCCCTTGTGGGTGGTGCCATCCCTGGGCTGGTAGTCTTGGGTTCTATAAGAAAGCAAGCTGAGCAAGCCAGGGGAAGCAAGCCAGTAAGGAACATTCCTCCATGGCTTCTGCATCAGTTCCTGCTTCCTGGCCTGTGCTTGAGTTTCAGTCCTGACTTCATTTGGTGATGAACAGCAGTGTGGAAATGTAAGCTGAATAAACCCTTTCCTCCCCAACTTACTTCTTGGTCATGGTGTTTGTGCAGGAATAGAAACCCTGACTAAGACAGTCATCTTGTGCCTGCCTTCCACCCCCAAAAGTGACATTCACCTTGGCAATGCTTCTGGGATGGTCCATGACCGTGACCATGACCCACACACATTCTGTGGTATCTGGAAGGTGCTGCTGAGCCTTTCCAGGAAAGATGTTACCAGGCAACAAGTTCTAAATCCCTCACTAATATAAACACCCCATACCTCTGCTCAGGCACTGATGTATTTTGGATTTGTCTTTTAAAACACTGTTCCTCTGAGCTTAAGCACCAAGAGATCTTCCAGAGGAGAGGAGCTGGAGAGATGGCTCAGTGGTTAAGAGCACCAGTTGCTCTTCCAGAGGTCCTGAGTTCAATTCCCAGCAACCACATGGTGGCTCACAACCATGGCATCCGATGCCCTCTTCTAGTGTGTCTGAAGACTCATATAAATAAAATAAATCTTTTTTAAAAAACAAGCATAAGTTTAAGATAACTATGCCCTGAATGTATCCTCATTATGTTCCAAGTGTAACTAAAAAATATTTCCTAAATCATTAAAGTTATTCTGGGATCTGAGCTTTACTTAGCCAACTGTTGTCAAGGAGAGGGTGGGGGGAGGGGTATGAAAAATCTAGTCACTACAAATTTAACTGGGTACCTAGTATTTTAACTTGATGTATGTTGTTGGCAGCCCTGGTCTCATGCCACCTTGTGAGGCCTGGCAGCAGCTACCTCCTGCAAAGTCACGTTCCCCAGATCAAGCGAGTGACCAACAGCTTCCTCTTTTAACTGGTGGGGCGGGAGGGAGGCACTACACACATGGTAGAGGAGCCTACTTCAGCGAATCCGCCAAGGAAGGAATAGCCAATCACGCACATTATTTCGGAAACACAATGGAGGGTGAGGGCAAAGCAGCAGAGGGTGGGTCAGAAAGAGGAACTAAGAAAGGTTGCCCCCAAGCATCGGATGCGTGTTCAAAGGGACGAAAGTCTTTGCCACAGTGTGCCACAGAGAGCTCACTTGATCTATGGAAATGGGGTGCACACCAACTGCTTATGTTATCACAGTATCCACAGAGCCCCAAGAACAACTTATGGCCACCAGGGGCAGACATTTGCTAGCAAAATCCCCTAATGGAAGCAATTTAAGGATGAATGGCTTTTTGGCACATGATTTGGAGGGGTGCCATTCATCATAGTGGGGAAGCCATGGTGGCAAGAATGGAAGGTGAGGGTCAGAGTCCATAGTCGGGAGGCAAAGAGGGATTTTAATTGTATTTTATGTGTTTTGCCTGAGTATGTCTGCGCACCATGTGCATGCAATGTTTGTGGAGGCCAGCAGAGGGCGCTGGACCACCTGGAACTGGAGTTACAGGCCTTTATGAACTGCCACGTGGGAGCTGGGAATTGAACCCAGGTCCTCTGCAAGAGCAACCAGTGTTACTTTTTTTTTTCTCTTTCTTTTGTGGTTTTTTGAGACAGGGTTTCTCTGTGTGTAGCTCTGGCTGTCCTGGAACTCAGTTTGAATACCAGGCTGGCCTCGAACCCACAGATAACCACCTGCCTCTGCCTCCTGGGTGCATCCACCACCGCCCGGCCACCAACAGTGTCCTTAATCTCAGCACCATCTCATCCTTTCTTTCCCAGTTATTCAGTCAGGACCCCAGGTCACAGAATGGTGCCACCCACATCTAGGGTAAGTCTTCCCTTCACAGTTAAACCTGTCCAGAAATAAATGCCCTTCACGAGTACGCGTCTTTTAGGTGACCCGAGGTCCAGTCAAGCTGGTGGTGACCAACAGTCACAGACTCTTAACCAACACCTGCTGCCGTAATGAACACAGGAACTGATGCTGAACTCCTTGAGAGTGGAGGTCTGGAAACCCGACACCTGACAAACTATAAGTTACCCACCTCCAAGGACTCCTGGAAGAATGACTTTCTTGCTAAGGTTTATCTGCAGTACCAACCCCGAGTGCCTATAAATAAAAAAACCAAACACAACTCCTGCTCACCATACCTGAGTAAGATCCTCGGAGATAAAGGGAGAGCAGAGCAGGCAGCCACCCCCACCCCCACCCCCAGCCCCAGCCCCACCCAAGCTGGGCACAGTTGCTCCCTCTTCCCCTTCATCTGAAGGGTGCAACAGTTCTTAAGTTGGGGCAGCAGGCGTGTCCTACCAAGTAAACATCAAAGGACACTAAAATTTTTCTTCTTATTTATGTTTTTATTCAGCCCACGCCAAGATCTCTTGATCTTTGGTTGGAAGGATTCCCAGGAACGCCTCATTGAGACAGTGATGTGCCGAAGGAGCTTGGGCCCAGGGGTAAGGAGGAAGGGGAGAAAGAAGGGAAAGAGAGGGTTAGGGGAGGAGGGAGTTTTAAGTGAGATAATGCTTCATACCATGGTCAAGCCCCGGAGTATTTTCCATTTGTCTTGCTGTCCTTCTTCTCTTGAGACAACGTCTCAGAGTGCAGCCCTGACAACTCACTGTGTGGACCAGGCTAGCCTTGAACTCACAGAAATGGGGCTCCTCCAGAAGTGCTGGGATTAAAGGTGTGTTCCACCTCTCAATTTATAGATAGATAGATAGATAGATAGATAGATAGATAGATAGATAGATAGATTGATAGATAAGACATCTTTGGCTCCCCAGCATTGGAGAGACAGAGACAGGCAGATCTCTGTGAGTTCAAAGCCATCTGATCTACATAGCAAGTTCCAAGACAGCCAGAGCTACACACACAATAGAGAGATCCCAGTCTCAAAATGACACCTTTGCATGTTTCTCTTCTTTTAAGGTTTATTTATTTATTTTATGTATGTGAGTACACTGGAGCTGTACAGATGGTTGTGAGCCTTCATGTAGTTATTGGGAATTGAATTTTTAGGACCTCTCTGCTCACTCCGGGGTCAACCCAGCTCGTTCTGGTCAACTCTGCTTGCTTAGTCCCTGCTCGCTCCAGCCCAAAGATTCATCCATTATTACACTTAAGTACACTGTAGCTGTCTTCTGACACACCAGAAGGGGGGTGTCAGATCCCATTACAGATGGTTGTGAGCCACCGTGTGGTTGCTGGGATTTGAACTCGGGACCTTCGGAAGAGCAGTCAGTGTTCTTACCCGCTGAGCTATCTCGCCAGCCCCTGCATGTTTCCTTACTATGAACTGTGCAGTCTCCTGAAGAATTTAGAATATAGGAACAAACAGAGCTGAGGACGATGAAGCAAAGATTTGGCGAACACCAGCTGGCACAAAACTAACCAGCCACAATCGGCATCTTACATTGTCGGGTATCTGTGACAGCTGTGTCGTGCTGGACAGGTGAGTCTCCATGTAGACTAATGAGTGAGGTTTTCATACGGTGGCCTGGAAAGCTGACATCCCAAATGCGTCTCTACGCTCACAGTCAGGAGCCGCCAACTCTCTCCTCTCGGCCTATACCTGCATGCCTATGCTGTGAGGCCAGAGGGAGGGTCCTGTGCCTATTAATAATTTTCCCCGGCTATTAAAGCTCAGCTTACACCGTGCTCCCATGAATGCACCTGGACTTGCAGGACACAGCTTTCTGCAGGTGAAGCCGAGATATCTTCTAACAGCGGGGATCTAGTTAACACAAGCAGCAGGCTCTCCAAACTGGGGACTGTCGGCTTGTCCTCTGTCACTGCTTCTTAGGGCCGCGGATTCGTCCCTTTTCTCTGACACCAGGGTTGACACCAGATAGAGGTGATGAGGGAGCTCATGTTCCGAAAGCCCATTTGTCACCCCCTTAAATAGATAGGCCTGTCTCTGCCCTAGCAGAGGAACCCAGGAGAAGGAAGAGCGCAGGGAAGGCTTTCAGAACAACCAAAGCACCATTCAAGCTGAAACAGAGGTGCTGGAGAGAGGGCGCGGCCGTTAAGAGCACCGGTTTGCCCTTCCAGAGGACTCGGGTTCGATTCCCGGCATCCACATGGTGGCTCACAGTCATCTGTAACTCCAGGTCCAGAGGGTCTGATGCCCTCCTCTGACTTCTGAGGGCACCAAGCACGAATGTGTTATGCATGTGCCCATGTCCACGCACGCACGCGCACACACACAGACAGACACATACAGACAGACACACAAACACATACACATTCCTACAAAACACTCACACATAAAATTAAATTTTAAAGTACTTTTTAAAAAGATACTTTTTTAAAAGGGGTGTGAGAAACCGTAGAGAGGAGAAGGGCCATGGACTGCTCGTCCAGTTGCTAAACACACAGCACTGTGCTAAGAACTGGAAAGCAATCCCTGTAGTGGGTTGGCCTAATGCTGCTTGTACTCTAATGCTAATTTGGGGTCCCCAAGACTGTTGCCCCAGAGACCAGAGAGTTCACACAGAGATATTGAGTAACCCTGCCCCCAGTTAACCGTGATTGGTGAATAAAGATGCCAACAGCCAATAGCCGGGCATAAGAGACATAGGTGAGGTTAAGGCTGGGCGGGCTTGGGAGAGAGAAAAGCCACCATGGGAAGGAATAACATACATGGGTTAGCTGTGCCATAACAATGTGGCCATGTGGGCTGGCCAACTGGAGCTAAGAGAAGTCCAGATAGAACATCGTAAGTACTAACCCGGGTCATGGCCAGAAGGTAGATTCTAACTGCATGGAGGGTAGGTAGTCGTCCAGCCATTGTGCTGCATAAGACGTATTTAAAAATATAAAGGCTGGGCTGGTGAGATGGCTCAGTGGGTAAGAGCACCCGACTGCTCTTCCAAAGGTGCAGAGTTCAAATCCCAGCAACCACATGGTGGCTCATAACCATCCTTAACAAGATCTGATGCCCTCTTCTGGAGTGTCTGAAGACAGCTACAGTGTACTTACATATAATAAATAAATAAATCTTTAAAAAATATATATAAAAAATAAATAAATCTTTAAAAAATATATATAAAGGCTGTGTGTCTCTCATCCAGGTACATAAATGGCCAAAGGCTGATAGAAACCCCGTGCTGGGATTTTAAAATTATATATATATATATATATATATATATATATATATTTTAACTACAAATGCTCTCTGTACTTAGGACCCCAAAGATGGCGAGAGGGGTCAAGAAGCAAACCCCTGTGCTCTATCTACATCAAGGCCAAAGCTGGAACTCTGTCACTCTGACGCCAGAACCCCACGTCTCCTTACGTCCTCACCAGGTAGCTAGCTCCAAGTCAAAGGTGACCTCATACCTTCCTGTTGGCCCGGTCACACCACTGCTCTTTGAATTACCCTCGATTTAAAAGCATCGGCATGAAAGATCACAACACTATCCAACCAGAGTACGCAGAAGGGTAATTGTCTCCATATATAAACATGAGCAAGCAAACAAATAAACCTGAATAAAAGTCTCCATAAGGGCTGTGATGTATCTAACTGCATGGCGTATGGACAGCCAGGTGGGCTGAAGGTTCCTTGGTCCTGCGGCTCAGGGGTCACCTTCCCTCCAGTGCACTTGGCTCTGGGCTGAGCCTCAGGCTTCTTGTCTGCAACTCCATCTGAGGGCCTGGCTGGAGTCCAGGCCCTTCTGTACTTCCGCCCGTCAGGGTCAATTTCTACAGGCTTCCATCGTGGGAACCAAAGCACCTTACTGGAGGAACCTTGGGAACAGTGACACCAACTGCAGCCTAGGGATGTCCCCTAAGGCATGACTCTGCACCATCTTGATGAGGGTCACTCATGGGAGAAGGAAACACTGTAGATCATGGATTCTCCCAGGGGTCATTTCTAAATCAGACAACAGCTGGGGCCCGAGCAGACCCTGTTCCTCCCCGCCAACGTCCGCCATGCAGCCTGCGTCTGGGGAGCCAAGACCATCAGAAATACTACTCAGGGAAATGAAGGTGATTCTAGCCAAGTGTCCTGCCTTGGGAGAGCCTCACAAAGCAACCTTTGTGAGCAGGCGGGTCTCGTGATAGCCTCGTCCAAAGACTCCTGACAAACTCCAAAATACCTTGGCCCTTGTGGGCCAGAGAACTGCCAATCATCAGGGCCACTCCCACTTTCCTTCCCTCACAAACAGGCACGCAAAGTCTTATTTTGCTTTTTTAAAAATGTATTTAAAAGCACAGTCCGGCCTAATAGGAACATTTACTTCTGTAGCTTCTTGGGACTCTGTGGCTCGCCTCGCTGGGGGCTGTGACTCTCTGAAACCTTGATCACATCTCTGACCCTTGGTGCAGCCAGCCTTCCTGGGCACACACCCTGCCATCCCCACACAAAGGAAAAAGGCTTCTTTGGAGCCAGCAACCTAGAACTTTCACCCTTCTGTACCGCAGCTCTTATCGGATTTCTGTCCGGGGAGCAGATATTGAAGCCATCTGAACACGGACTGCACTAAAGTCTTATTTCTGCAAATCTGGCTCTCTGCCACACCCTGTCCTGCTGTGAACCCTGTGAACCAGGGACAAGCTTCAAGGGCAAGGTGTATCGAGGGTGGCTGGGGAGTGAGGGGGGCGCTTCAGAGCCTGCTGCTCAATCCAAGGGCCAAAGGGTATATGCTGTTTTGATATCCACACATCAGTGTAGACAGGGATGCCTGTCTTAACCAGATCACACCTGCTCAGGCAAATTGTAAAGGATCCTGGGGAAACACCGGAATGAGTGAGCGAATGAGTGAGCGCTCGCTCGCACTCGGCTTCCCAGCTATGCACACTGCTTGCCAGCCGACCCCGGTGTCCAGGGAAAACGAGGTGAATCAGGTGGGTGCAACGATGACTTGAGAACAACGTACGGGACACACGGAGTCAACAGGAGGCGTCCCAGGCAGGTTCCCATCCTTTGTTCTCTGAGGCAGACCAGGGCTGGACCGTGAGCCACCTTCCCTGCCCTTTCTAGAGTCCTCTCCTTCTTCGTTCCAGAGTCCTGTCCAGATCCCAAACACACCGCTCCCGGAGAGACGTTTTTTTCCAGATCTCTTCTAGAGCCTCTCGACTGGCCTTGGCTACTGTTCATTGCCCAAATGCTAAACCCCTAAATCCAAACAGGGTGTGTTTGCACCGGCAAAAATATATATTTAAAAAAAAAAAATCCTTTCATTTCCCTTTGATGGGAGCCGTGTATATTTGACATGTATGGTTAGCTAATAACCTTTTGAAAAATAACCCCAGGCTTCCTCCCCAGTGAGATAGCCGGGGACCCAGACTTCTCATGGCCTACCCTGGCATTCCAATCTCCCCCCAGAGACGCTCCACACAACAGGACATGGCTGCCACCGGCCTGACACCAGGAAGTGCCTGGCCCTGCCGTGACTGGATAAGCATCCAATGGTGTTTGGTTGGGCGTGGAATGCTGAGCCCACAGCTTCTCACTCAATCTTTCCACAACTGGGATAAAGAGATTGCTCTAATTGGCAGAACCACTTCTGGACTATATTAATTTGAGGAGCCCATCCTGCCCCTTGCAGTCACGCCTGCTGGTCATTTCGGAACAGAAACAGGCAGGGGACAGACAGTTTCTAGAGAGCCACCTCTGTCATCATCCTCACCCCAGACATCCTGTCTCTCCCCACCACACACGGTCATCACTGTTCCTGTCTGACACGTGGATTTCGTAGTCTCACCTAATTGCACAGTGCTCTTTGGTGGCTCCATAGTCACAAACTGTCACCATTTCCTGATCAGAGCTGGAAATCCTCACAAAAGGAATGCTGGAGACGAGCCCTTCCAAATCCCAGAACAGAGACGCTGGCCCAGCGTCTGCACTGAGAGACAGCCAAGTCTTGGGTAGACACACACATCAAGTCTACCTAACGTGTAGGGGAAGGTGGGATGAATCCCCAGCAGGAATGGCTTCTGTGTGGGCAGCAGGGGACCCTTCCTGGATCTTTGGGTTCGAAGGCCGGCTGTGTTTCAAGGCACGTGAGAGCCCAGGATGCCCACACACATCCCTTGAGATTCATCTCATTCAGCCAACCCCATAATACTGCCAACGGGCAGCACGCACCATCTGCCACGGAATCTTCTTATACCTCTCTCTGTCTTGCTTGATCTTCTGTCAACAGGACACAAGCTAGAGTCGGCTGGGAAGAGCCTCAACTGAGAGAATGACTGCATCCATTAGGCTGGCCTGTAGGGGGCGCTGTCTTGATTAATGAAAACTATAAAAGAACCCACCTCTACGTAGGCGATGTCATTCCTGGGCAAGTGGTCTTGGGATGTCAGCCAAAGTGACTGAACAAGCTGGTGATAGTGTTCCTTCACAGTCTCTGCTTCTACTCCTGCCTCCAGGTTCCTGCCCTGAACTCCTGCCTTTGCTTCCAGACGGACTATAATTAAGCTGATATAAACCCTTGCTCCCCCAAGCTGCTTTTTGGTCATGGTCTTTATCAGAGCAGTAGAAGCCATATAAAGACACCTCCCCTGATCACATATGAATACTTTCACCTGGCTGTGACCCATCAGGACACACCACCTCTTACCATCCTCTGAAAAGGGTGAGTGTTCTTAGCACAGCTGTAGACTTGCTGGCATGATGCGTTGTCAGCCATAATGCCTGGTGAGGCAAATGAAAGTTTTGCATATTTCCATTGGCCACATCATGTGAGATGACTATAAACAACCCCTAGGTCCTGGCAAGAGGGACCATAAACCAACCTGGTTTCTCTCTCAAAACAATCAATGATTGGATCCCCAACCCCCCACCTCCCGAAGCCAACACAAAGGACAAAATGTACACACTACTCAGGAGAACAGCAAGCTAAGTCTTCTCAACCTGCTGCCCAACCAAACCATGGCCACCACCCCGTCCGTCTCATCTACAGAGGTGACCACGGTGACCACACATCCCAGATCTGGGGGGAGGGGGGATGTCAATGACATCTGCTTTACTGATGATTGGTTTTGGCTTTGTAAATGACCATTTTCTATGTATTTAAAGGAATCCTGGTGACAAGCAAATGAATTAATGAATTTGTGAGACACAGCCAAGGTATGGTGGCCCACATCTTTAGTCCTGGCATTCAGGAGGCAGAGGCAGGTGGATCTCTGAGTTCGAGGCCAGCCTGGTCTAAAGAGTTAGTTCCAGGACAGCCAGGACTATACAGAGAAGCCCTGTCTTGAAAAGTAAAATAAGAGAGGGGAAGGGGGGAGGGAGAGGGGAAGGGGAAGAGGAGGAGAGAGGGAGAGGGAGAGGGAGAGGGAGAGGGAGAGGGAGAGGGAGAGGCATAAGACAGCCATTGTGGTGCTTTAATCCTAGCTCATAAGAGGCAGAGACAGGTGGACCTCTGTGAGTTCAAGGGCAGAGTGGTCTACAAAGTCTAGCCCACCCTATTTTATTGTTTTGTTTTAGTCACGTGGTGCCAGAGGAATGGCTCAGTAGTTAAGAACACATACCATTCTTGTGAAGGACCAGGGTTCAGTTTCCAGCACCCAGGCCAGGCAGCTCCCGCTCACAACCGCCTGCAGCCTGATGCCCTCTAGTGGCTTCTGAGGGTAATGCACTCACATCCGTGTACCCACCCACATAGACACATTAAAAAGATAAAATTCAACTTAAGCAAAAAAAAAAAAAAAAAAAAAAANAAAAATCATAGAATACCTTCCGTTTGATAATGCCCCATCCCTACTGTGATCTCCTCATTCCTTTTCCTATGAGGAGGTAAAAGAAAACCATTTTAATGAGGGAATCCCACCTACTGGGGACACACACAGTGAGCGGTGGGACCCCTGGGGAGGCAGAGGGCCCGGTGACTCTGGGAGAAGTGGAACAACTTCACAGCCGCCTTTCTCATGTTCAGTTCCCCTCTGCCACATCTTGCACCAGCCAGACAGCTTTGAACTCAATAACAGGCAAACACAGCCAAGGTTTAGTCTGCCACGATGGAGTCAAATCCTTCCTCTTGGCAGGGTTTCAACACCCCTGGGGAGGTAGTGGTGGGTGGGACCCATGTTTAAACACCCCCCCCCTTCCCTAGCCACCCTTCCTGAGACCTTAAAACCCAAGCATAGGCAAACTGAAAGGAGATCTAATCACTCAAGCATACTCCAGATATTCTAAGTGGCACCCTGGCTTAAGGCTCTCTGAGCAGGGGACCTTGGCACTCGGTAGCCCATGCCAGCTCTGACAGTGCCAAGTCCACCATGCTAATCCCTCTCCTGGTTCATCTTCCCCGTGTCTGTTCTTAATGAGAAAACTGACATCCGCCTCTGCAGTGGAGAATTTCCTGACGAGGGGGGAGCAAGCCTCCGCCCATCTCTTCGGCTCAGTCTTCTTCTGGAGATCTCTCTGTGCATGCTAACCCACCCCTAGGTTTTTATCTGCAAAGCAAGAATGCGTATATGTGGCATAGGAGATCCCTGGAGGTTAAAGTTTTAACTCTGTGTACACGCGCAACAACTGAGGACGGCTCGTCTTTATCGAGCCTCCCGCAGACCCTAGGCTTCAATCTTCAGAGTGAGACGTGACTTCAAAGGTAGAAACCAAGGCAGAGCTGTAGCTGGTCATGCCACACAGACTTCTGGCAATGAGGAAGGTCGCTTGTCCCTTAGCCTCCA
Source organism: Mus pahari (assembly GCF_900095145.1). Lineage (NCBI taxonomy): Eukaryota > Metazoa > Chordata > Mammalia > Rodentia > Muridae > Mus > Mus pahari. Next base: position 38,472,975 of record NC_034612.1, read on the forward strand.
TTGGTGGCTAAGTTCTTGCATCTCCTTCTATATATTTCTGTCGCCTCCTACCCGCCAGGCCCTTAGCTATCATTTTGGCTACGCTGCCAGGAGCCCCACCTCTGCAGAAGTTCTGTCCCATCTGCACGTCGGCTGAGAATAGATAACCACCCGGAATAGAAATGACTGCACAGCCCAGGCTGGGAGCCTCCAGTCAGTGAGGGTGAGGCGAGCAAGCCTCCAGTTCAGTGGAAAGGTCTCGTTTGAAGCCTCTACTCTGTGCCAGCGAGCTTTTTACTCCAGAGCTCCTGCAATCATCCAGGATCCAGCACCTTCTAGGGGGCTTGCTCCTCCAAGTGTTCATTAAAAACTGGTTAGAAACGCAATCTTGTAGACCCACCCAGGACCTCCAGAATGGGATGATGTTCGTAAGGTCTCCAGGGGAGGGTTTGTGTGTTCACACATGGATGCCTGCAGAGCTAAAGATACTCAGAACCGAACTTCCCAGATACAAAAGGTTCAAGCACATTATGCAAAATTCTTAGTTCACGTTTGCAGACGTCTCCTTCCCTATTTATTGCTGGCCCCAGTTGGCACAGTAAGCCATCTGATCACTCTGCATGTCCCTGTTTGTATTCTTTTTAGCTACAGGAAAATCAGCAGAAGTACTGAAGGAGCCAACCATGTGGCCTTGATGGTGGAAATGCTTCCCATGAGGTTCCTTACACTTCCATAAAGTCTATCTTGTCCCTGGGCGCTCATGTTCACTAGTACATTGCTGTACCTGTAGGCATAAGCACTTCCTGGGAACATGAGCCAGCAGGGATGAAACTGTCCATGTGCTGTAGGCAAGGGATCATGATATACCCACAGCGAAGTCACATAGACTCTGCTAGAAGGGACATGCTAAAATGCGGGACCCTGGGTCCATACTCCTCCGATACAGCTGTGCAGAGGCTCTGTCCACCACTGCTTCAGGGCTTCTCGGAATAAAATGCCACTTCCTTGTCACCTCTGGAGATCTGGCTGGATAAAGGAGGGCCCACGGAGGTCTGAAGACCCTCCCCGAACACTCTCGCTAACTCGGAGGCTGCTCAGAGCAGTTCTAGGAGACTCCCCAGAAGACACTCACCACAGGACAGAAGGGACAATGCCGGAGCTCAGAAAGGGGACTGTATGGACCGTTGCTCCCCCTAACACCGCCCCCTACTTAAATCATCCAGAAAAGGCAAGGCCTTTTCACCTTGCTGGCTAGAACAAACCCAAAAGAGGCATTAGCAATTAGGCACGAAGCCACTACAGACAAATTAGACACGGACTTTCCAAAATTCTGATTTCATCGTCCAATACCAATGAGGCATCCCTTCCTTCCAGCTTAACACAACTACTCAAAAGAATCCATCAGGTCTCTCGCTTAGGACCTCTCAGGATGGCCCTTTAGGGGGAAAGCAAAAAAGAAGTATCTCCCAGCAAAAGTTTATTCAACAAAACCAAACACGATGCTAAGACTTGGAGGTCACAGCTGGCGAGACAGCTCAGGGGATGAAGGCGCTTGCTGCCAAGCCTGCTGACCTGAGTTCGATGCCCAGTACCCACATAGCAGGAGAGAACCAACTCCAGAAAGTTGTCTTCTGACCTCCACAGGAATGTTGTGTGTGAGTGCCTTCCTACACACTAAATAAATGTTTAAAAAAAAATGAGTGTGTGTATTTTAATTTGAGGTAATAGATATATGGAAAAGTGTTCTAATTTATATATTATCATATATATACATACACACACACATATATATATACACACAAACATATATATATATATATATATATATATATATATATATATATATATATATATAAAACATGCAAACACACACAACAACAACATAACAACAAATCCCCGACTTTCTTTTCAAGGCCCACAGTGTTGGCAATACTCAGAACTTCTACACACCTCCCTTAGGACACTGTAAATTAACTACTTTGAATTCCTACCAAAACGACATTTTTTCTGAGAAGCAAGTTTCTGTTTTAAGCCTTCAATGAACAAGGACAGATAATTGTACATTGTTTCAATAAGCTGGGCGGTCGGTTCTACTAGTCTGTGTGCCTTCTTGGAGACAAATGATTCCACCAGTTAGGATTATTTTAAGAATGGTTTATGCAGACAAGGTATTTATTTGCTACGTAAGGCACAAGGGAAACTTTAACCCTTTAAGTAAGAACCCCAGAATTCAAAGAACTACTACAGGGTGTGGCTGTCACTGCTGATGTTAGTTAGTGGTTTTTTTTTTTCTTTCAGTATTCCAATTTCAAGCTATCAGACTCCACAACCTCAAATTTATCTTTCTATGAGCAACTTTTTCCAGTTCCTCCCACAGTCCTTAACTCTGAAAGACAAGGTCTCTAACCTTTCAAATGGGTTCTTCCTCAAATCTCACTGAAGGAAATGAACCCAAGAGCAACTCGAAGCACTGAAGTGAATAGATACACGTCCATTTCTAGGAAGCACACGCCCATAGTGCACCCCGTGGGTAGAGCTGAAGAAAGTCCGACAAACTTTATACCAATCTATTTATCCCTCAGGGTGTCCCTATGTGGACGTGGTCCCAAGTAAATTTAGTTCTTACTTCAATTTGTAGTCAAAGAAGCTTGAAGACTCTGTCCGGTGGCATGGGTACTATCAGACCAGAGAAAATTTCTCTGAGACCAGCCTTCTAGAAGGTCACAGCCACTGCGGAACTGCACCATCAGGCAAAGGGACAGAGTGGCCAATAGGATGAAGGGGATGGCATTGGGCGCCTTCCCTGACCAAGGGCCATCTCAGAAAACTATTTCCTCGGAATGTGGCCAGAGGGTCTTGTTAGAGGTGACAAATTTGTGAGAGGTGACACATGGAGGGCCAGTCAAGTTCTCAGCTGAGGTGGGTAGTTACTAGGAAAACCCAGCTGCCACTTGACCCTTTCTGACAACAAGGAGCAAATCTAGCAAAAACTTAAACATCCTGTAACACTAACTGGGAAAGCTGAACCACCCACACCTGCATGGTCTGCACCCAAGAACCAAGCATGGGATGTGTGTGCAGCGAAGAACAAAACAGATCCCATGCTGAGAGGCCAGGGCAGGATCACAAGAGAAATTAAAATCAATTTATGGCCGCACCCCCCTGCCAGAGCATTACCGTTCACCTCAGAGACATGATCCCTTTAGACATCTCTTACCGATTACATAAACATTCAGTAAGTATTTGTTGAACAGTATTTTAGGATCTATAAGCAGTGAACAACAGTGTTTATTTATATTGCTATCGAGAGCCTCGGGCCTCTCAAATGCTAATGAGCTCATGTCCCAACCACTGGGATCCACTCCCACCCGGACCCTAAAATCTAATTTCAGCAATCTTTTTCTTTTTCTGTGCAATATATCCAGATTTTTTTTTCACCTTTAACGTTAAACATTTTGCCTAATATCAAATATTCTTGGAAAATACCATTTCTAGTGGCTAAGTAATATTCTAACTTGAAGCTATCGTAATTTATCAGTAGACATTTTCAGGAACATGCCAGAGACACAGTCCAATATATTAGTAGACCTGGACCCAGGATTCTAAGGAAAAGGGGAAATGGAGTCTTACCAACTTTAGAGACGCACAACGAGCCCTTCCACAGTGACAGTCACACAGGCAGGATGGCACCCAGGTCTAATTTGTGAATCTACCTTTATAAGCCCCACTCCCTCTTTGATCGAAGGGAACATTGTCCACACAGAACAATACGTTTTGGTTGCAACTTCCCTTCTTTTCAGGAAAGGAAATGTTTGCGCTTCAAAGGGTTTCTTTGAAGAGTGGCCCTCTGGTGCTGGCCCGGCCAGGTTAGAGTTACCCAGCTCAGCAGGGCACCCCAACTCTGGGCGGCTGCCCACTAGAGTCACTGTCAAGGCCAGCTCCTTCAAGGAGAGGGTCTGGGGCTGGAGAAGAACAAACAAACACATGGAAAAATACTAGAAGCTTTTGATCATGACCTCCAGAGGTCGATTCAAATACAGCTGTGGGCTTACATCTGGGGAAACTGAGGTACAAACAAACTTCAGACAATGGAGAAGAAGAAGAAGAGGAGGAGGAGGAGGAGGAAGAAGAAGCATTCCAGAATCCTTCTAGGCCAGGACACTGGGATGCTCACCCAGCACAAATTAACAGTAAGACGCAAACTTTCACTCAGGATGCCCAACTGTTTTGAAATCGGCCTTTGGAACTTCGGTTTAGAGCTGTGTCTATTACTGCTTGGGGGATGGGGGGGGAGGGCATCTAAAAGATGCAAGGGGGTCACCCAAAGGCAACTCTAAATGCTGTACGAAAGAGCCAAGATATATAACCAGCAAAAGGCCAAGGCCATGGCCCCCAGCCAAGCGGCGTGCGGCATCCTTAACTCTTGCCAGCTCTAGAAAGCAAGGGCTTCAGTGATGGCTCTGAAGAGAGAGAGGGCTCACAACACCACAGGTCTCAGATGCGTTCTAGACACTCATTAGACATCTCTGTCCGCCCCCCCTCCCCCCCCCCGCCCCACGGATACATACGGATGACACATGCCCCATCAAAGGTGGTTAAGGTTGCCCACACAGGTGGGCAGCCGCCCAAGGGGTGGGCGAAGTCATAAAAGATAGCCTGAAGACGGCCACACGCGACTTCTGTGTGTGAGGATGCTGGGAAACAGGTCTGGGTGGTCAGGTGAGCCAGGGCTGAAGAGCTCCCAGAGTTCCCTTCTTACAAGCCTTCCTCTTGGTGTGAGTGCCAAGGCATTGCACGGGAATTGCTACCTGGCTCACTTGACGGCAGAGGAACATTCGTACTCAGAGAAACATGTTTTAAAGGGGCCTAGAGGTAGTGCATTCAATAGGAGCCTTTACTCTGAGCTCTCCAGAAGGGTTTTAGACAGTTCTAGGGGATGCTGTGTGGAAAATCCAGAGCTGCATGTGGTCTCTGGGCTAGGCCATAACAGGTCTGCGGTGATGCCATCCTGATTTGGATATTACACCATGGGGCTGAGGTGTGACTCCTTAACAGGGCGCTGGCCTAGCCTGCCTGAGACCCTCAGCTCAACCCCAGAAAAAGAAAGAAAGAAAGAAAAAAGAGTCAAAAATCAAACAAACCTGAAACAAAGATAGCAAGACAAGGATGCAGAAGAGGCCATATTTGTTGTGGGAACTACATTTGAATAATGAGAAGTAAATGTACATGTGGGCACCTCAGAGGGCTGAGCACAGATGCAGGAAAGGAGAAGTCAGGGAAACCCAACCCACTGGAGGACTAAGCAAAGACAACCTAGGCACTCCCCAACATTACAACATTAAATTCCAAGTGTTCCTCCAAAAAAAAAAAACCTGAAAGAAAAATGGAGCAAAGTGGGGGTGGCATCTTTCTGACTCCCCCGAAGAGTACTCCTTCCCAGAAGCCCCAAGGGCACCCAGTTTCCCTGGCTCCATCCCTCCCAGGAAGGACATGCATGCTGTGACCCCAAGAGTTGCTCGGAGGGTGAAGAAGGTTTCTGCAGGCCCTGGCCACCAGCTCCTGTTCCAGGCTTTCTGGGGGCATCAAAGGCCTCAAAGGAAGGGGACACTTCCCATGTCACCACATGATAGAAAGCAGCAAAGGAAGGGCCAGGAGCAGGGGTGGGGTCAGGAGCACAGCTGTCACTGGCCTGTGTTCCCACGGGACCCCCCGCAGAGACACGATGTGGGACAGAGCACATATGCACCCCTGGGTCTGGGGCAGGCGTCCATCCAGACACTGGTGACATGAACGAATGCTCAGCTACTGATCTAGGAAGCTTGGGGCCCAGTCTCTGCCACTCATGTCAACTCTAGGGCCCCCAGCCCCTGCATAAGCTGCCTCAGAAACCCTAGCTCCAGCTGTGCCAGGAAGACTACAGTCCCAGGCTGGAGAGCAACTGGAGCAGGTCAAGGCAGGAAGTGTGTGGCCCCCTGAACACTAGTCCATGTACTTCAAAACAGAAGGTCCTGGGCTGGAGAGAGGGCTCAGCAGTTAAGGGCACTGTCTGCTCGTCTGGAGGTCCTGAGTTCAATTCCCAGCAACCACATGGTGGCTCACAACCATCTGTAATGGGATCCGGTACCCATACATGCAGACAGAACACTGTATACATAATAAATAAATAAATAAATAAATAAATAAATAAATCTTTAAAAAAGAAAAGAGAAAATGAAAAACAAGCAAAAAACAGAAGGTCCCATAAGGAGATCACAGTGGCGCACATCTTTAATCCCAGCACCTGGGAGGCAGAGGCAGGAGGGGGCTCTTGAGTTCAGGGGCCAGCCTGGTCTACAAAGTTCCAGGACAGCCAGGACTACAAAGAAACCTTGTCTTGAAAAAAAGAGTCTCCATCTTTACCCAGCCCAGGAACGCTAACACCCATGCACCTTCTGCATTTGCAGTTGTTACTCTGGAGCTAGCAAATGGCCTGGGTTCGAATCTCCCTTCCGGCACTTAACACTTACAGCCTCCTAGCACGCTCAAGGGTAACCTGCACCCACTTCTCTCAGTCAGAATCCAGCAGACCTAGCGGACAGAAAGATATTCTAAAGACATCTGTATCTCTCAAACTATCAGACCGTTAAAACAAATGAACCCTAAAGAAAAAGGAAATTCTCCAGGAATCTAACACCGTGAGAAGGAAAAGGAGCAGCCAAAGGGAGAACTTGTCTCCTGAGAAAGAGATTTCATGGAGATGTAACAGCCTCTCAGACGCCTTACCCCATGAGACTGAAGCCCAGGCAAGGGTCGGTCAGTGGTGGGCGGGGCCACACCGGCTCGGGCCGGGCCACACCTCTTGGAGGCGGGGCCACACCTGGTCGGGGGCGGAGTCACACCTCTTGGAGGCGGGGCCACACCTGTTTGGGACTGCTTCCATGAGCATAATCTCACTTCAGGACTCCCAAGGAGAACTTAACAGGCTTCTCTGAATATCTTTTGTCCCTCTTCCCAGAACGGCCCTATTGAATAAATCTTTTTCTGCTTCTCTTTGGGCTCTTTTAATTGGCTTATTGAGGGTTGGTAGCCAGACAGCCCTGGTTTGGGACTATGACCCCCAAGTTCGTATGCGAGTATTAGCCACACTCAGCCATCAGCCGCTCTTTCCCTCCTACTGATGGATGGAGGTCCTACTGAGCTTGGTGACAGAGCTCCGGTGACAGGTCCTACTGGCAGACAGAGACAATGCAGAGGGAGACACTTGCAGCCAATTGTGGCAGATCAACTAAAGCTACCCCGAGGGAGGGGACTGTCAGCATAGTGAGTGAAGGACGACAGCACTCTGCCACCTTCCTGTCTCATGGCTCCCCCGAACCCAGGACACATATCCTTCCCTCTCTTACTGCACATAGAGAAAGCATCACTACCACGGAAGGAATTACGTGAGGAGACCAACAGAGGCAGCCCTGAGTTCTCGGCACTTCTCTCCAACTAAGACCTCCTCCAAGGAGATTTAGCATTAAGACAATAATGCTGGGGCTGGAGAGATGGCTCAGCGGTTAAGAGCACTGAATGCTCTTCCAGAGGTCCTGAGCTCAATCCCCACGATGGCTCACAACCAGATAGCTACACTGTACTCATATACACAAACAAATACTTCTTTTTTTTAAAAAAAAAAATCTATATATGAAAAAAAAAAAAAAAAGCAATGATGCCCATCTTCTCTCTACCCCACGCCTTCCCAACAGAAAACACAAAGGAGCTTTCCCAGAGATCCTGGGAACGGACAAGTCCAAGACTGGATCCTGAGGCCTAAGGGAACCTGAAGCCTGTACCCAGGGCTGCAGCTGGGTCCAGAGTCACAAGGAAAGCCCTGGTGGTCCATGCCAAAAGGCTATCATCCCCCTGCAATGCTCGCCAAGCCAGGACCACATGGCATGGAGAACTTGCTAGCTCGTGCCTCCAGGGCCCACATGCCTCCCCACAGACCTAATACAGGCAGTCTCAAGGAAGTGAAGTAAATCAAACAGCGAAGCATGGTGTGTGCCAGACTCTGTGTGAAGAGGACACAGACCGGGCCATCATCCCACCTAGACCACCCCTCTCCAGGAAGAAGGAGTTCAAAAGGACAGCTAAAAATGTCAGTCGTGGGGCTCAGCGGTTAAGAGCACTGACTGCTCTTCCGAAGATCCTGAGTTCAAATCCCAGCCACCACAATCCATCATGAGACCTGATGTCCTCTTCTGGGATGTCTGAAGACAGCTACAGTGTACTCACATAGAACAATAAATAAATAAATAAATAAATAAATCTTTGGGCCGGAGAGAGTGGGGTAGAGCAAGCTACAGTGTACTTACATATAATAAATAAATTAAAAAAAAAAAAAAGACTGCTAAAAAAAAAAAATGTTAGTCGTAGGGCCGAGCTTCTGTAGTCCTAGCTACTAGGGAGGCTAAGGCCTCGAGTCCTGCTTGAGTCCAGGAGTTCAGAGAGCAGCCGCAGAGTAACGGTTTGCATGAGAATGTCCCCCATAGGCTCGTGTTCTTGAACACCTGGTCCCCAGATGGTGGCACTGTTTGGGGAACTTTGAGGGGTGACCTTACTGAAGGAAGTGTATCACTGGAGACTTGGGCTTTGAGGTTCCAAAGCCTCCTACCATTCCCATTGCACAGTCTACCACCACCGGACCCGTGCTTACGGTAAAACTGGTGAGCCTGCAGCATTGAACACCAGCTGCTATGCTACCTTGCTTTCCTACCTGGATGGACTCATCCCTCTGGAACCCGTAAGCTCACGTAAGCCTTTCCTGCTATTCGTCCCGTTGGTCCGGGTGTTTTATTTATCATAGCAACAGCACAGTAACTAATACAGTGGGCAACTTACTGAGATCCTATCTCAAAAACCAACAAACAAGTTACAGGCAGCCAATTATTATGAATGAACTATGGATTGTACCTTAGAAGAGGCATCAGTCTAACAAAAGCCCACTCTGGGATTCGGCCCTTTCTCTGGGAAAGGGTAGGGCATTTACTTTGATCCCATCCTCCCCCCACCCCCCAGTTCAGAAACTGGGTCTTGGCCTCAGATCAGCCATATCTCAAGAGGTCTTGTGGGACTGGAGAGACGGCTCAGCAGTTAAGAGCACTCACTGTCAGCTCCTCCAGAGGACCCAGGTTTGACCCTCAGCACCCTCATGACCGGCTCATAACCAGCTGTAACTCCAGTTCCAAGGGATCTGATGACCTCTTCTTACCTGGCATACATGATAAACAGACATACATTCAGGCAAAAGCAATTGTACCGCACTGGCTGGTTTTGTGTATCAACTTGACACAAGCTGGAGTTATCACAGAGAAAGGAGCTTCAGCTGAGGAAATGCCTCCATGAGATCCAGCTGGAAGGTATTTTCTCTTAGTGATCAAGGTGGGAGGTCACCTTGTGGGTGGTGCCATCTCTGGGCTGGTAGTCTTGGGTTCTATAAGAAAGCAAGCCAGTAAGGAACATGGCCTCTGCATCAGCTCCTGCTTCCTGACCTGCTTGAGTTCCAGTCCTGACTTCCTTTGGTGATGAACAACAATGTGAATGTGTAAGCCGAATAAACCCTTTCTTCCCCAACTTGCTTCTTGGTCCTGATGTTTTGCACAGAAATAGAAACCCTAAGACAGCAACCATACACATCAAATAAAATTAACTTAAAGTAAAACTAAGAGGCCATGCCCAAAGTTGTTACTGCTAATGGCTCTATGATGCAGAACTTGGGTCAGCTCCTACACACAGAAGACAACATCTGGTTCTCCTTAAGGTCAAGAACCTCAACTAGCTTTGACGGCTAATTTTGCCTGTCAACACCTAGGAAGAAGAGCAGAAATGGAATTGCCTCCATCAAGAATGTCCTGTGGGGGCTGGTGAGATGGCTCAGTGGGTAAGAGCACCCGACTGTTCTTCCAAAGGTCCGGAGTTCAAATCCCAGCAACCACATGGTGGCTCATAACCATCCGTAACAAGATCCAACGCTCTCTTCTGGAGTGTCTGAAGATAGCTACAGTGTACTTACATATAATAAATAAATAAATCTTAAAAAAAAAAAAAAATGTCCTGTGGCCATATCTGCAAGACCCTTTATTGCCTGCTAATTGATGTGGGAGGGCGCAGCCCACCATGGGCGGTGCCATCCCTATGCAGATAGGCCTAGTTGTATAAGAAAGATACTGAGCAAGCCTTGGAGAGCAGCAAACCAGAAAGCAGTCCCTCCTATGGTTTCTGCCTCAATCTCTCAAGCTTGGGCCTTGAGTTCCTGCCATGACGTGATTTTCCCTGAAATAGATCTTTTCCTCCCTGGGTTGCTTTTGGGTCATGGTGTTTAACAGAGTGACAGAGAAGCAAACTAAAAAAAAAGGCACTGTAAGGAAAATAGGGAAAGGTAAGGAAATGAACCCACCCCTGCCAGAAGGAAAGGAGGGGAAATGTTATTAGGAAAAAGAGAGACAATGCCCAAAGGTACAGCCTGCTATGAGATAGGACAGTCCCTCATTCCAAGATAAACCTTCAACGCACAACCCTTAAAGGTATTCCTTCTCTGAGTTTGATTTCCGTTTGATATTAGAAGGAAGAAAGATTTAGGAATTTAGACTTGGAATTGACAGTGTTAATTTGCTGAAGAAACCCTATGGGACTCGGCCTTCCTAACCTGAAGTGTATAAAGTTCAGGAGCCTGGGGTGGGGTTGGAGGATAGGGAACAGGGGTGGGGGGGTGGGGGTGGGGGTGGGGGTGGGGAAGGGGCTGTTCCTAGCTCCCTTCTGGAAGGGTACAGCCTTTCCTTCATCATAGCCTGCATTAAGCTCATGGTAGGACCACACAATGAACTATCTGCAGGCTCCCGCACTGTGCATGACAGCCACCAGAGAGGAAGAGCCCAAAGCAACCTCTGAGTTGTGACAGAAGTAACCCTTCCGAATTCTCTCTGGGAGGGTGGAAGCCTTCCCCATACAGATCCATAAGCATCATCCCTTAGCCATTGCTGCAAGGAGACATGCTCAGTCAGCAGTCTACGAATCATTTCCCCAGTCTGCGCCCATCCTGGCAGATCGCAGGGGCAAACATTCTATACTGCCCTTGAGGAACTGTGGCTCGCTCCGAACTACTTCGGATGCAACCGTTCTCAAGGCTGCTTTGAGCTTGGTGGGGGATATGGAGTGTTACAAAGGAACAGAAGAAGCCAGGGGGTGTTACAAGGCTGAAAACCTGCCACCAAAGATGCTGGGTGATGGTGCTGCACGCCTTTAATCCCAGCACTCGGGAGGCAGAAGCAGGCAGATCTCAAGTTTGAGACCAGTCTGGTCTACAGAGTGAGTTCCAGGACAGCAAGGGCTACACAGAGAAACCCTGTCTGGGGGGAGGGAGGGGCATTGTTCTAGAAGGAGGAAGCCTACACCTTGACCTGGTGTATTAGTCGGGGTTCTCTAGAGTCACACGACTTATGGAATGTCTCCATATATTAAGGGACATTATTGGAATGACTTACCGTCTGCAGTCCAACTAACCCAGCAATGGGCAGCTGTGACTAAAAAATCCAAGAGTCTAGAAGTTGCTCAGACTCACGAGGCTGGGTGTGTCAGCTAGTGTTCTGTCTAAGCTGGAATCCTGAAGAAGTAGGTTCCAACAGATGCGCTGGCAAGTAAGCGCAAGCAGGCAAAGAAGAGTGAGTCTTCCTTCTTCCAATGTCCTTATGCAGGCCTCCAGCAGAAGGTGTGGGCCAGATTAAAGGTGTGCACCACCATGTTTGAACATAAACTTGACTTGAAAGTTGCTCTGAACCCAGGCTGGCCTTGAACTCAGAGATCTGCTCGCCTCTGTCTCCTGAGATTAAAAGTGAGCACCACCTTGCTTGGGTCTAAGCTTTTCATGACCACTATGCCTCGAAACCCTCTAAGGATCTAAAGTGTGCGTTACTCCATGTCAAGTTCCAGGTCAGAAGCCCGTCTCTTCCAGACTCAAGATCTGGATCCCAGGTGTGCCCTCCATTTCTGGGTTGTAGGTCATTCCAGATGTAGTCAAGTTGACAACCAGAACTAGCCACCACACCTGGGATCTCATGCTGCCGGCTCAAGGTCCAGAGAACTCTAAGGCATTAGGATTCTAAGTTCAGAGGGTCCCCAACCCATGGGGCAATCTCAACACCAGACTAACACCTGGAGGAGAAAGTGACCCAAGATGGGTGATGAGCAACAGACAAAGCTAGAAGAGACCCCAGCTTTGGGTTGGCCTGAACAAACCCCAGAACAGGTAGCTTCAATGGCCCCAAGAAAGTCCATCACTACGAGCCTGTCCTTTGGTGGTGAAGGTATCCAAAAAGTTACTTAGAGAAATTCTCAGTAGATAAGAACACTTATGGAAGACATGACGTTGGTTTCCAGCCCCCACATGGGGGCTCACAGCTACCTGTAACTCCATTTCCAAGGGATCAGACACCCTCTTCTGGTCTCTGGGGGCAATGAACATATATGGTGCACATACAGAGAAAGAGGCATACATACATACACACAAACACATATGTAAAAATTTTAAATAAACATGAAGCCAGGCATGGTGGTGCACACCTTGAATCCCAGTACCTGGGAGGCAGAGGCAGGCTGATCTCTGAATTCCAGGCAAGCTTGGCCTAGATAGTGAGTCCCAGGCAGGGCAGCTAAGAGTTAAACACTGAGATCATGTCTCTAAATAAACAAATAAATCTTTGAAAGGTTATTTGCAGTGACAGACACGTATGTACATATAACCCCAGCATTCTGGAGGCTGTGCCAGCAGGGTCTCATGTTTGGTCTATACAGCAAGACTTTAAATGAATGAATGAATGAATGAATGAGTGAGTGAGAATATACTAGACATTTTATTTTGTGACTGCCAAATCTTTTTCTCCCAGGACTGGAAAGATGGCTCAGCATTTAAGAGAGACTACTGTTCCTCCGGAGGCCCCAAGTTCACAAGCAGCACCCATATCAGAAGTCAACAACTGCTTGTAACCCAAGCTCCAAGGGATTCAACACTCTCTGGCTTCTAGGGGTACCCACATGGTACACACGTGACAAATATCCACACAGACACATACACATAAATAGAAGTAAACCTTTAGACTAAATATAAATGAATCGCGTGAGTGTCCCTCTTCCATCCAACAGGCTTTTTGACCAGCCTACCCATTTCCCTCAGTACAGCATCTTGCTCTCTCCTCACACAGAAACCCTAGCCAATCTTACTGGATCAATGGTGAAAATGTATCCAGGCAGTGGGTCAGGGGAGACAGAGTCGCTAGCATATGCTTAGCATGTTAGAGGCCCTGGTATTAATCCCAAGCACACACACGCCTCTCAAATGCCCACTCCCTATGTCCCCAGCTCCAGCCCACCCCCAAGCAGCCAACTATGAAGAAAACACTAGGGCAGTGGTTCCCCAACCTTTTGGGGAGCGAACGACCCTTTCACAGGGGTCCCATATCAGATATCCTGCATGTCAGATATTTACATTACGATTCATAACAGTGGCAAAATTACAGTTGTGAAGTAGTAAAAAAAATAATAGTTTTATGGTTGGCGGTCACCACAGCATGAGGAACTGTATTAAAGGGTTGCAGCATTAGGAAGGTTGAGAACCACCGCTCTAAGGTCTGATCTACGGGTCCTGCCTGTTGTGATGACTAAGAACCAGGTGAGATACCAAGGCACTTCAGGAGATGCCTGTAGGTAACACGGCCCAGATACCCAGACAGCACCAGGTTACCGGGTACTTCTTCCCCTAACCACGTCTTCCTTCTTCATACTCCTCCCTAGGATTAGCAAATACCTCTAGCTCTGGAGAAAGGCGTAATTCCCTGAGCATAATGCAACCATGTATGTAGTTACTTATTTTTGCCCGGTCTAATGAAAAGAACACAGACTTAAACAGCAGTAAACGCATTTAATTACACCCAAAAACCGTGACCTGGGACCTGTGAAAAAGATAACCCAGCCTGCCAGGCGCCCACTGTGCAAACCTGCAGCCTGCAGCGGAGTGTGCAGGGGGACCCTGGATACTGCACACGCCTGTGATCCCAGCATTTAAGGAGGTAGAGGGAGGCAAAAGGACCAAGGTCATCTTTTGTCAAGTAGCAAGTTTGAGGCCAATCTGGCCTACGGGAAGGGGGGGGGGGTTGTGGGGGGCGGGGGGGGGGGGGGAGAAACTGATCTACCAAATATAATAATGACCATGTGTCTTAGAAGAGAAATCCCGAAGGGAACCAACTTGTCTTCATACCTTAAAAAAAAAAAAATCTAAAACCTGTAATTAAGGGCCAAGAAAGAGCCCCAGGGCTGAGAGATTCTGTCTGCCCCAGCCACTAGGATATCTCTTACTTCTACTTAACTAGTTCCTTTTGTTTATTCACCCCCACCCTCCCTCACATATCCTCTAAATTTCACCCTTAAGTAAAACATGATCTCAAAACCCTAAACTTTTCAGAGCTGTTTCAATTCATGGGGTCACTTTCCCCTCTAAATGTCTATTCTGATCCCGTGACTCAAGCCCTTTTGTTTTGGTGGCAGAAGGGTGTGCTCGAGTCAAAATAATAATTTCCATTGAGATCAACTAAAAATACCAGGGGGATGACTGTGTCGCGGTTTCCTATTATCTCAACCACACACGAAGGGCAAGAAGTGTTAGAAAAATCCCAATTACCAGCTGGCCCCCGTCACAGCTAAGATAGTCAACCCAAAGATAATGCAGAAGATAACGTTCTGGGTTCTAGTGAAAGTTTACTCACCTTTCGAAGAAATACACCTATGGTTGAAACCCTGTCCTCCTGCACGTGAGAGTATAACTGTGGGTGCTGGGAAATGTAGTTTTTTAGTTTGTTTTGTTTTCCTGACAGCACATGTCTGCCTATCCCAGCACATGTCTGGCTATCTTAACACACAAGTCCACACAGCAGTGGGCTGGCGTGAGCGACACTGGGCTGCTCTGCGGACACCCTTGGCTGGTGACCTGATCGTGCCCAGGAAGTCTTCCACTAGACAGAGAGAAACACACGGAGCACAGGTTGTCTACGGAGCCGGAAGAACTTCCTCCCACTCCACACCATCTGGAAGAACAGTCTGTGCAGGCCGAATCGGGTCACAAGGAAAACCCACCCAAGAGGGAGACCCTCCAAAGGGACCTCTGGAGACTATGAGGCGACCCGGAGGACGGGAATCTCAGGTCTCCGGTCATAGGGGACCTGCCTGCTAGACCTGACAGAGTCCATCCTGCGCGCGGCTCGGCTGACGACACTGCCCGGGACCGCGTGGCGGGGCGGGGTGCCGCGCACCGCGCCATGTAAGGGAAGGTCTCCCAGACTGCGGTGATTCCGGATGCCACCCGGAGCAGCCAGAGTAGACGAGTCCCCGCGCCCACGTGGAGCCTACACACGGCCACGCGTGGCGGGCGTCACCCGGGTCGCCCGTGTTCACTCCCTCCCGCTGTTGCATCATGCACCACGCTGCGCCTGCAGAGGACCAAGATGGACTCGGAAGAGGCGACCGGAACACTGGTGCCCGCCCCACGCACCCATCCCCCGGAGATGGAGAGGATAAGAAGAACCCTCGCCTTGCCTGAGCCGCCACCCGAGGCCACACACACAGACACACGCGCACACCGCGATGGCCCAGGCTTTTAGAGCTTCCTGGGCAATCACTAGGATCGCGTACTCACGGAGGAGGCGGCAAGATGCTGAGCTGTGTGGAGACCGCGGGTAGAAAGCCGCTCACACCTGCTCGCCGAAGGGGATGGCGCACGCGGGCGGAATCCGAGCCGGTTTCATCAGCCGCGCGCCGCCCTCCGCGGGCCCCACGGCCACGGCCAGTGCTGCGCGTCAGCTTCCCAGGCACCAATGACAGCGCCGCGCGGCCGCGCCCCTGTGGGCGGGGACACCCGAGACAGGGCTTCCCCGCCGGTTTGGGCGCCTCCCGCGCGCGCCCTTGGTCCTCCGCAGCCGCAACTGAGCTTGGGTCAGAGCTGATGACACAGGATGAGCGGTGCGAGCCCCCTCCTGGGGAGCCACGGACAGCTGACAACCAGGTTTCTTGCTCCAAACTGGATGTAAGACACACTTTAAAGAGGTTGGGTTTTTTGTTTTTTGTTTTTTTTTTTTAGGACTTAGTTGTAAATCTTCTTTTGACGTTGGACTACTTTACGGCTGTGCCCTAGCTAACGCCTTAGCCTCCGCCTTGGTCAGGAAGGGCCCCAGAACCTACAAGCCTCCCTCTGATACAAGATATTTCCCCCATATGGCCAATGGGACAGCTCAGGCAGTTCACACCCGAGGGACTCTCCCCAAGTTTAGTACCCCAAATCTAGTCTTCAGTTCCTGGGTTCCTTCCGATCTCTACTCCAAAGTCAAGAACTACAATCTATAGGGCTGAGGGATGGCTCAACAGTTAACACTGACAACTCTTTCAGAGGACCCAGTTCTGACTCCCCACATGGGGGCTCACAACTAATCTGTAAGTCTTGAATGCGATGCACAGACATACACAGGTAAACCACCAATATGCATAAGATAAAAGTTTTTTTTTTATAAAGAATTACATCAAAGCCGGGCAGTGGTGGCTCCATGCCTTTAATCCCAGTACTCAGGAGGCAGAGGCAGGCAGATTTCTGAGTTTGAGGCCATCCTGGTCTACAAAGTGAGTTCCAGGACAGCCAGGGCTACACAGAGAAACCCTGTCTCAAATAAACAAAAAACAAAACAAAAAGATGAGCAACCTGGATCAACCAGATGTTAGGCAGCTTTTTTTCTAATGTCCCTTCTCTATGCAGACAGTAACCTCTTGCTTTCTTCAACTCTTTCCTTTCTAGAAGACCAACTTCTGCCTTCCAGCTTTTGTTTTGCTTTGTTTTCTCAAGACAGGATCTCACTATGCAGCCCTGGCTGTCCTGGAATTTACTCATTATGGACCAGGCTGGCCTCGAACTCAGAGATCCATCTGCTTTTGCCTCCCCCAGTGCTGGGGTTAATGTGCACCACCAAGCCTGGCTACAGTTAAGATCTTTAAACCACAGTTTTGTTATTTGACAATTTGTGTGTGTGTGTGGTGTTGCACCCATGTCACATGTCAGTGTTCAGACATGCAGAGGCCAAAGCATGATGATACCAAGTATATTCTTCTATCACTGTCTGCTTTATTGACGTAAAGCAGGATCTCTCAATGAACCCCCAAACTCATCATTTTTTGGTGAGGCTGCCTGGTCAATGGATGCTTGGAATCTGTTCGTTTCTGCCTCCCAGTTTGGAGGTTAAAGGCACATGCAGCCATTCATAGTTTGTAAAGTGGGTGTGGGATTCAAACGGGTCCTCATGCGATGCACTGTTACCCACTGAACCATCTCCCCAGCCCCTGTGATTTTGATTGAAAGACAACCCTTTGAACTGGGCAGTGCTGGTACATCCCTTTAATTCCAACACTCAGATTTCTGAGTTCGAGGCCAGCCTGGTTTATGGAGAGATTCCCAGGCTAGCCATGCCTACACAGAGAAATCCTGTCTCAGGAAAAGGGACAAACCTTTAATGTTTGAAGTACAATTGTGGGTTTGTTAAATGTGTAGGTGTGTATCAGCCTGCATGGCTTTAGGAGCACCATGTGTGTGCCAGAGACCAGGGAGGCTAGAAAAGGGCATCAGCTAGAGTTACAGGTGACTGTGAGCCACCATGTGGGTGCTGGAGAATGAACCCAGGAAGAAGAACCAGTCCTCTTAACCACCGAGCCATCTCTCCAGGCCCTGTTTTGTTTTGTTTTGTTTTGTTTTCAAACTGGCTTTTGGTTTCCAAACCTTAAAGATCTTCCACATGGAGAGCCAATCTAGATTTCATCTTGCCTAGGAGATTTTTTAGCACAGTTTTCAGTTCAGTGATCTCATTAAGCAGCTGGCCTGCAGAATTGACAAGAGGAATCCCTCAGTCAGGGCCCATGAAAAGTATTCCGTGCCTTGAATGAAAATGGCCCTCCTAGGGAGGGACACTATTAGAAGCTGCGGCCTGGTGGAATAGGTGTGGCCTTGTTGGAGAAAGTGTGTCACTGGGGGGTGGGCTTTGAGGTTTCAGACACTCAAGCCAGGCCCAGTCTCTCTCGCTCTCTCTCTCTCTCTCTCTCTCTCTCTCTCTCTCTCTCTCTCATTCTCTCCCTCCTTCTCTCCCT
>NC_034612.1:38491903-38494782 GCF_900095145.1 Mus pahari
GCTGTCCTGGAACTCACTCTGTAGACCAGGCTGGCCTCAAACTCAGAAATCCGCCTGCCTCTGCCTCCCGAGTGCTGGGATTAAAGGCGTGCGCTGCCACCAGCCCGGCAGGACAGGCTTTTTATAATTTCTATCAATTGTTCTGGTCACAGTGTTTCATCTCAGCAATAGAGAAGTAACTAATGGGTGGCGGCAGTGGCACACACCTTTGATCCCCGCGCTTGGGCAGCAGGCAGATCTCTGAGTTCGAGGCCAGCCTGGTCTACAGAACAAGCTCCAAGACAGCCAGGGCTACACAGGGAAACCTTGTTTGAAAAACAGCAACAAAGGAGTAGGAGGAAGAGGAGGAGGAAGAGGAGGAGGAAGAGGAAGCAGAAGATGAGAAAGAAGAGAGGGAGGGGGAGGGAGGGAAGGAGAGAGAGAGAGACAGAGACAGAGGGACAGAGAGAGAGAGACTAATAGGGAGGCTGGAAAGATTTGGCTGATCTCCCAAAGGACCCACACAGCAGCTCACAACTGACTGTGCCTCCAGTTCCAGGCTATCCAACACTCTCACACAGACACACCCAGCACAGACATCCATGCAGGCAAAACACCAATGCACAAAAACCGCAATAGCACAGTAAGCATCAAACCCCAAACCTTAAAGCTCCTGGGAGACAGTGCGTGCTAAAGTCTAGGTGACTTTGACTTTGATGGTGACTTGCTTTCTTATGGTGCTGGCTGTCAAACGAAGGGCCTAGGCAGGGACTCTGAGCGCACGTGCGTGCGTGCGTGCGTGCGTGCGTGTGTGTGTGTGTGTGTGTGTGTGTGTGTGTGTGTCTGTGTGTGTGTGTAGCCCAGGCTGTCCTGGAACTCACTCTGTAGATGAGGCTACCCTCGAACTCACTGTGATCTGCCTGCTGGTTCTAGAGGTGTGCGCCGCCGCCACCGCTGCCCAGATCCAGAGACTTCTAAAACAGCCACCAGCCTGTGTCCTGGTGAAGAGCCCTCTCTCTTCACAAAAGCAGTGTGCCTGCTCTCCAGAGGAAGGGTCCTCCTTCTCACAGCCCACGAAAGAAAATACAGCTATGCAGAAACCAAGAGGGAAGCTCAGAGAGGTTGATGTGAGCTGTGTGTGGTTAATTTTCATAACACTCACCGTTAAGCATCTAAAAACACTGGTTAAATCCATTCCAATACATTCCCTAAAATTCAATACTAAATGGCCGTGGGAAACAAAGCTTCCAAATGGTACTTAACGATATGGGAAGTACTCAGGCTGTATTATGAAAATATTACAATGTTTTCCCTGCACTATAAGCCCAACTTTCTTATGTATAAAATCACAAATCACCTAAGGCAGTGGTTCTCAGCCTTCATAATGCTGCGACCCTTTAAGGCAGTTTCTCACGCTGTGGTGACCCCCCAGCCATAAGACTATTTTCACTGCTACTTCGTAACTGCAAATATGCTACTGTTATAAATTGTAATGTCAATGTCTGTGTTTTCCAACGGTCTTAGGTGACCCCTGTGAAAGGGTCATTCAGCATCCCCCCCCCCCAGCGGGTCGGGACCCACAAGTTGAGAACCATTGACCTAAAGGACCTTCTCAGAAAGATGTTTTTCAGCTTGCATTGTGCGGACCACACAGACTGAGCCCACTAACAGACTCACCAGATAATATACTCCTGAGGAACCACTATCATATATGTAGTCCAAGCGTCCTTACACCACACGTGACTGTGTGCGCTCAAATGTTCACGAACATACCCACATGTACATGTTTACTTATGTTTGTATATGCATAAATGTTGGGTGTAGCCAGGATATAAATACTTCTAAAATGCTAAGCCGAGACAAGCCGAGATGACACATGGCATTAATCTCACCATTTGGAAAGCAGAGGCCAGCAGATCTCTGAGTTCAAGGCTTGTTTGGTCTACAGAGTCTGTTCCAGGACAGTCAGGCCTGTCCTTAAATGGAGACTTAACTCTTTTTTATACATATAGGGAAAAAAAGATTTTTCTGTGTAGGAGTGTTTACCTGTATGGATGTATGTACACTCCATGCATGCAGTACCTGTGGCGACCAGTAGAGTGCACCAAAGCAGACTTAGCCTTGCTGACTCTTTTCTCAGCCCCTGAGTTTTAATTCTTACTCTCAACTTTTGACATTGAAGATTTAAAATAAATTCAATAAAGCTTATAGAAAATCAGAATCGTACCAAAATATGAGATCTTATGTCAACTTCTTCCTTGACCTCTAAATCTATATCCAGACCATTACTCACAATTAGCAGGAAGTGGAGGGTACTATCTGCCCACATATCTTAGAACACTCATGTGTGATTCTGAATTCTTTAGGCCATAGGGTAGAGACAGGGTCTTGGTGTGTATCCCTGGCTGTCCTTGAACTCACAGAAATCCACCTGCCTCAGAGTGCTGGGATTAAAGGTATGCAACTCCACACTGGCCGTTTGTCTCCTTACTTGAAATGTCAATGTCCAGCGATTCTATTTTGAAGAGAGAGGGGGTGTGTTCTGAGCCTTCACCTAATTCCTGGTGTCAGCTCTGTCTGTCAGGAAAGAAGGTCTCTTACCTGGGGTCTGAAACAGACAGACTCTTCCTTTAGGCTAATCAGCACCAGCTAACCAGAGCCAGGAGCACTGAGAAGATAGCGCCTCTCCGTCTTACCAGGAAGTAATTAAAGGTAAACACATTAAAGTCGGCATGGGAAAGGAGGCTGTGTGCTTCCTTCCACAAGCTTCCACCAATCCCCTCTGTGTGCTCTTAGGGGTTGGTTTTGGTTTGGGTGTTGTTGTTGTTGTCGCTTTGGGTTTTTTTTTAGGTGTTTTTTTGTTTTTTGTTTTTTTGTTTTGTTTTGTTTTGTTTTTGTTT
>NC_034612.1:38495077-38503164 GCF_900095145.1 Mus pahari
CTTTCTCCTCCTCTTCCTTCTCCTCCTCCTCCTCTTCCTCCTCCTCTTCCTCCTCTTCTTCCTCTTCCTCCTCTTCCTCCTCCTCCTCCTCTTTCTCCTCCTCTTCCTCCTCCTCCTCCTCTTCCTCCTCTTCTTCCTCATCCTCCTCCTCTTCCTCCTCTTCCTCCTCCTCCTCCTCTTCCTCCTCCTCCTCCTCTCTGTTCTCAGCTTAACTCTCTTCTAACTTGAAGGTCATTTCATGATGCTTTTTTTTGTGTCCTATACAAGTCTTTAATTTTTCAATACCATAAGCTGTCTTCTTCAACACATGAATACTATGTCCGTTGGCATTTACGTTCAAGAAAAGGAGAACTGGCCAGGGCTGGTGAGTCGTGCCTTTTAACCCCAGCAGTTGGAAGCAGAGGAAGGTCAATTTTGGTGATTTGGGGACTAACCTGGGCTACACAGTGAGACCCTGTCTTGAGAAAAGCAATCAAGGAAGCAAACGAACAAAGGCCTGAAGAGATGGCCCTGGAGAGATGGCCCTGGAGAGATGGCCCGTCCATTAAGAGTGAGCCAGTGCAGAAGACCTGAGCTTTTTCTCAGCACCCACGTGGGAACTCCACCCTCAGTGGGTCCCACACTCGTGTGTACCCTCATGTGTACATATCCACACACAGACACCTAGACACGTATACATAATTTAAAATGGAGGGGAAAAAAATCTTTAAGTAACATGGGAGAACGTTCTGGAATACTTAGTAAAAGAAGGACATCTGCTATGGCAGGCCCTAACCAATCTCACTGATACCCTTAGAAGAGAGGAGGACATAAGAGGAGAGGAAGCGGGGTCGGTGCTTCTCTTCCACATGACACAACAGAGGGCAAGCAGCTGCCTTGGAGTCAATGAGGGAAGGCTCCAAAGACACCAACCCCACTGACCCTTTGACCTTGACTGCTCACCCTCTAGGCCCCTGAGTCCACCAACGTCTGTATATTTACCCCCCTCCCTCCGCCCGGGGGTCCGTGGGGTTTTCATGATAGCCGAAGGAAGTTAACTTGGTGGAAATATTTAAGAAAAGCGTCGACAATGGAAGCTGAAGCAGACATAAACAGTCAAGGTCACAGAGAGAGAGCCAAGTCCTCAGACTGAAAATTAGTCTCTCTACTCATTCATTCATTCACCCATTCATTCATTCATTCATTCATTTATATTCTTTCATTGTTGTTTTTGGAGACAAGGTTTCTCTTCTCCCTCTCCCTCTCCTCCCTCCCTCTCCCTCTCCTCCNTCCCTCTCCCTCTCCCTCTCCCTCTCCCTCTCCCTGGCTGTCCCGGAACTCACTATGTAGACCAGGCTGGCCTCGAACTCACAGAGAACGGCCTGCCTCTGCCTCCTTGAGATTAAAGGCGTACACCACCACTGCCCAGCTCCACTCGGGATTATTTTAAATCAGTTAGTGGCTCTTCGGGGATTTCCTACAGTCACCGTTCCCTTCTTGGCCCGCATACTCAACAGGAAATCTGGGAAAGCCACAGAGAAGCTGCCCATCAGCCTGGCCTGCATCATTTGTCACTGCATAGATGCATTGCCAAGCCAAGCATTGCTCCTGCCCTGGACAGACAGGAGCACAATGCTATCAGCCCAGCCGCTGTTCTCTCCCCTCGACAGCAGAATGGGGGAAGTGGAACTTTTGGCATCAGGCAGGCGTGGGTGTGAACCTGGACATCAGTACTAATCAAATGGTGAACCTTGGTCAAGTTACTTAAGTCATAAAGGAAGACAACAGTATTCCCGTTTGACTCTTTTTGACGATTAGATAATGTGCACAACTCAGGGTCAGTTTTAGGAGCTCTGACCCACCCTCTTTCTGGCATCTTTACTGTCTTCTTTGCTAGACGACAAGGTAGCAGGCCCTGGGCTCCATCTCTGTCTCCACTGAAATGACTGAGCCAGGGACGTTTGCCCGTGGCCCTTCTCAGCCTTCTGCCTGGCACCTGGGACTAACTCACCAGCTTGTATTCTTTTTTGTGGGGCTTAGTTAATTTCTGCAGGCGAGTGCCTTGACAGAAGCCATTCTCTTCTTGGGCCGTCCAGCAAGTGTGCCAGCTGCGGCTGTACCCGGCCGCAAGGCTGCCTGAAGACAGACAGACAAAGCATTAAAGAGTTCAGCTCTCAGGCTGAGAGAACTCAGAAAGCAAACAAGCCTGAGAGGGTCTGAGGCTGACAGCTGTCTCAAAGTGGAAGAAGAGAACCCACCCCAAAAGCTGTTCTCTGACTTCTACATCTGTCTCCCCCCACACATGCTTATCTTACACACACACACACACACACACACACACACACACACACACACACGGCATGCATATATACATACACACATACACTGGAGCACACACACACACAGCATGCATATATACATACACACACACACTGGAGCACACACACATGTAGTGACAAAAAACTTAAATTCTAATCAACTTATTCTATAGTACAAAATAAAATAAAAATAAATAGATATTTCAGTTCTTTTTAAAAATCCAGATTCACTTGGTGAAAATAAATCAATCCCCCAATCTCCTCTCTCTCCCTCTCCCTCTTCCCCCCACCCGGGGGCAGGATCTTATTTTACACCTCAGGCTAACATCAAACCCAGCACTCTCCTACCATGCAAGTCTGGGATTACACTCAGTTTAACACTATAATCTTTATGCAATAACCATTGCAGATTTCTACAGCTTGTGCCCAGTCCTAGACAACCCGTTTCCGCTCTAAGCTGGTCTCCTGTCTCAGCCTCAGAATGAAGTCCCTTGTCTTTGTTTCTTACATCAAACATCCCTGCTGCAAGTGTGGACAAGGGGGACCATGCAACGCCATGGGCTGAGAATACGGACGGTAGAGATGGCCAAGTGTGTGGCTCTCAACAGCTGACCAGCCCCTCTCGGCCTCATCTACAACACACATGTGACGTCTAATGAGCTGCTGTTGGGACTGAGGTAAAGCCAGCAGGCGCCATGTGCATTGCCCAGCCAGAATAATAATGAGTCTATAAAAGTTACCGTTTATTATTATCTCGGTCATAAAAAAAAAAAACCTTTCTCCTAATGTCTACTCTCTTGCTATAAGCAAATAACAGTAAACTGCCAGGGATTAGATTATTTATCCTTCAGCTGCTAATGTGTGGTGCGGAAGCAACCGTGGGGTGCTGGACTTTGTAACTAGCTTTTCACTGTAAATGAACAGCTAGTCTACCTTTGACCAGCAGACCACCGCAGCCATCTGCAAATGGCTGCTTATAATTCAAAGCATGGGCCATGGTGTTAGTCAAGGTTCTCTAGAGTAACAACTTATAGAATAAATCTCTCTCTCTCTCTCTCTCTCTCTCTCTCTAAATGTGTGTGTGTGTGTGTGTGTGTGTGTGTGTGTGTGTGTGTGTGTCTTTGTATGACTTATGGGTTGAGGTTCAGCTAGTCTACCAATGGCGGTCTATGAATGGAAAGTCCAAGAATCTAGCAGTTGCTCAATACAAGAGGCTGGATGTCTCTGCCTGTCTTCAGTATGTGCTGGAATCCCGAAGAGATAGGCTCTGATGCCACTGAAGAGTAGCAAGATGAGAGCAGGCAGAAAAAGAGCACAAGACTTCCCCCTTCCATGCCCTCACGTAGGCTTCCGGCAGAAGACATGATTCAGGTTTGATCTGGACTGAAGCCCTTCGTCCCTCGAAGATCCAAAGTAGAAGCGGGTCTTCCTGCTTCAAACTAAGCAAAAATCCCTCACTAAGTGTGCCCTACGTCTTTGGGTTTTAGTCCCAGATGTAGTGAAGCTGACAACCGAGGATGGCCATCACAACCACTGGGGCTTAGACCAGAGGGTCACCTGTAACATGGCTCCTCAGCCTGGCCAACATCCACATTTGGGCCAGAGACGCCTTTTTCTGGAGGTAACTGCCCTGAGCTTCATAGGATCCTTTACAAGACAAATTTCGGTCTCAGTCCATGGGTACCGCTGGCACCCACTGCAACTAAAAAGGGGGTGTTGCCAATATCGCCTTGAAAAGATGACCCCCCTCCATCCTCTGGTTACCTTTTGCCAGCATGACACAAACGTCGACATGTCTAGGAAGGCAGAAGCTCAACTGAAGAATTACCTCCCTCAGACTGGCCTGTGGGCATGTCTGTGAGGCATTTTCTTGATTGCTATTGATACAGGAGAGTTCAACCCATTGGACAGTGTCAGCCTTGGGCAGTTGGGGTCTGGGCTGTGTAAGGAAGGGAGGCTGAGCAAGCTATGGGGAGCAAGCCGGTGAGCAGTGTTCCCTCACGGCCTCTGTTCCTGCCGAGTCCCTTGGGTTTACTCAGTGATGGGCTGCAGCTCAGATGTCAAAGAGATCTCCCTCTCCCCCACGCTGCTTTTGGTCATGGTGTTTATCAGAGCAACAGAGAAGCAAACCAGGTCACCTCTAACGGAGAGCCACTGGACTGGAGGAATAAACATTGGGTATCGGCTATAAGAGGAAAAAAAAAATAAACTCTTCAGGCAGGGCTGAGTTAGTGGCTGCGTCCATGGGATGCCATCAGGTTAATGGAACCATTGTCCATAGGACATATGTCTGGTTTGATTGGTGCCTTAGGTGTCTTAGGATTTTATTGCTGTGAAGAGATGCCATGGTCAAGGCAATTCTTTTTTTGTTTTGTTGTTGTTGTTGTTGTTGTTTGTTTTTTTTGGTTTTTTTGTTTTTTGTTTTTTGTTTTTGTTTTCGAGACAGGGTTTCTCTGTGTAGCCCTGGCTGTCCTGGAACTCACTCTGTAGACCAGGCTGGCCTCGAACTCAGAAATTCACCTGCCTCTGCCTCCCAAGTGCTAGGATTACAGGCGTGCGCCACCATGCCCGGCTCAAGGCAATTCTTATAAAGGAAAACATTTCCTTGGATCTGGCTTACGGTCTCAGAGGTTCAGTCCATGATCATCATGGCGGGAAAGCGCGGCCCGCGTGCAGACAGACACGGAGCCGGAAAAGGAGCCAGGAGTTCTGCATCTTAATCAGCAGACAGAAGACGGGGATTGCCTTCTGAGGACAGCCTGGAGACTGGAATTCCACCCTGGGTAGAGCTCAGGTATAGGAGACCTCAAAGCCCAAGCCCACAGTGACACACTTCCTCCAACAAGGCCTCACCTCCAAGTAATGCCGTTCCCTGTGGGCCAAGCATTCAAACCACCATACTAGACCATGGTCCTGTCTGTGTGTTGGGGCGAGCCTTTGGGTGAAGTGCCTTTGAAGACGTGGAAATGG
This sequence comes from Mus pahari, assembly GCF_900095145.1. Taxonomy (NCBI): domain Eukaryota; kingdom Metazoa; phylum Chordata; class Mammalia; order Rodentia; family Muridae; genus Mus; species Mus pahari. The sequence goes on from NC_034612.1 coordinate 38,500,345, forward strand.
AAGGTTAACTCTGGGACAGCCAAATGCATGGTGGCAGCTGGAAGCAACCAGGTGGTAGTTACTCCCCGTGATGTTTAGCCTGAAGGTGCTTCGTCCATTGTGTTCGTAGGTGACGTGTTTCACTCGCAGCCTTGGAGTTTGCGGTCCTTTTACACATAACTAGCCCTCCCCCACTTCCCCAGTCATATTCAGAAGGTTCCACTCTATTGGAGATGAAAACAGAACTCTGGGCTTTCTCAAAGTGGGTTTTCAGGACATCTCTCCCACCCCCTCAAATATCTCTGTAGTAGAAACAACCCCATTCTTAGGACTGGGGCGATGGCTAAGTTGATGAAGTGTTTCCTGGGGAGGCATAGGTTTGGGAGGTTTTCTTTCTTTCTTTCTTTCTTTCTTTCTTTCTTTCTTTCTTTCTTTCTTTCTTTCTTTCTTTCTTTTGAGATATATATATATATATATATATATATATATATATATATATATTAGCTATCTTCAGACACACCAGAAGGGGGCATCTGATCCCATTACAGATGGTTGTGAGCCACCATGTGGTTGCTGGGAATTGAACTCAGGCCCTTTGGAAGAGCAGTGCTCTTAACCGCTGAGCCATCTCTCCAGCCCAGTTTGAAAGTTTTCAAATCTCACTGTCATGTTTGGGGCAGGTGGTGGACATGCGGCCGGAGCCAGGTCCTCAGAATCTACCTCACGGCTCTCCTGAGCCTGTGTGCCCTGTGTCTCTCCGTAGGTAGAAATGACTGGTTCTGCGTGCTCCAACCCAGAAGAAACCCATTTCCCAGGCACGATTTCACCCCAGTGGACAGCTTAACTGTCCCTGCTTGCCTCTGTGCCCCTACATGATACCACAGAAAGGTATTCTCTACTCGGGGTCACGGGCTCATCTCTTCAGGGTCTCTCCCACCCCATCCCCCACCTAAAGGGGTGGAATGGCAGGTCCTCCAGCATCACAGAGGCAGAGGCAGCTCCCAGAGGAAAGGCATGTGAAGGACCCCTAAGGACTACACTCTGTGTCTAGTCACCTGCTCTGACAGGGCCCAGGGGGTCTGTGTTACAATCCCATCCAGCTTCTGTGATCTCTCCAGTGACCTCTTGTAGTGGATGGTGTTGCTCATAACTAGCAAATATGCTTAATGCGTGATAGAGAGGCTCACACTCCGCTGCCCTGGGCTTTTACCACGTGGAGACATGTTTTCCCCTCTCTTCTTGCCTCCTCTTCCTTGGAATCGTGGAAACAAGATGGACGGACTCCGTATGCTCTGCAGAGCTAGTTCTCAAAATACCCTCATCCCCCTTTAATGCTGGCCTTGACCCACCCTGCGTGTTGAGTTTCTTCTTGGAAAATCCCCTTGTCTTCCATGCTGCCACACTGTAGGCAAGGCCAGCCCCATGCTCTTTAAACACATGCTACCGGGTTAGGCAAGACAACTCATTGACATACGGACTGAACTCACTGCCGTGTGGCTTTCAGGAGGATTAATTTACTCTTGGCTAGAGTTCCTGGCTGAGTTTTCTCTGGCTAGAGATCTCAGTTAGTTGTCCAGAAAAGCTTGTTAACCCTCGGGTCTATCGCGGTTTTTCCTGCCTCCGTCATCTGTACAAACAGTGCAAAGATGACATCACAGGCCAAAAGACACACCCAGGGGCATACATCTCTAATGTCAAGGCTGGTGGTGCCAGGCAGAGATGCAGATTCCTGAAGCCCATTGTTCAGCCAGACTAGCTGAAGTCATTGAGAGAGCCAGACTCCACAAAATAATGTGAGGAGGGGCTGAGATAAGGCTCAGCGGGGAAGGACCCTTGCTGGGAAGCCTAATGACCTGAGGTTAATCCCCAGCACCCACAGGGCAGAAGGAGAGAGTGACTCTCATGGTTTATCTTCTGACCTTCCACGTGCACACTACAGCCAGCATGCACTCACTCATCCACATACACACACATATAAATAAACAGATAAATGTGTTTTTTTTTTAAACTTTTTAAATACAAAAAGGTAGAGAGCAATCAAGGAAAGACCCGCCCTTAACACTGACCTCTGGCCTTCTCAGAGACATACACATATGTGTGCATGAGCTCCCCACATACACACAGCCATGTGAGCAAGTGTATACACCATGTGTCACAACATCGCTCTTAAGGGTTAGCGGTGGACAACATTGGTGATCAGAGCCAAGGAGTTCTGCAGACATCACACCATGCAACAGATCTCACACAAGAGATTTATTGGGGGTGGGGAGCAGAGACAGAGAGAGCAAGAGACCGGGAGATAGACAGAGAGCGAGAGTGAGAGATCAGACCGTGGTGGCAGGCACCTTTTAAAGGGCACACACTTCACACTTAGCGGCTGGTGATGGCATAGTTGCTGTCACTCAGCCCCTGGAGGTGAGCTGGGGCTAAGAATCCCCGCACCCACACTGTAAGCAAGGGATGCAGTCAAGAAACTGCCTACAGGACCGCTCATCGATATGGCTAAGGGGACGCTTTTTACTGTAAATAAGAAGATATAAGCAGAGACAGCTGGAAGAGTCTACAGCAGAGAGAGAAAGCAGACTGGGCATGGCCAGGGCTATCTGCGAGGATAGCAAGAACAGCATAGGAAAAGCAAATAGTGCAGAACAAGAGAGGGAGGCAGTAGGGAGAAAGAGGAGAAGGGAAAGGGGAGGGAGAGAGAGGGGAAGGGAGAGAAAGAGGGGAGAGAGGGGAGTGAGGGGAAGAGAGAAGGAGGGAGGGAGAGGGAAGGGAGAGGGGGGAGAAAGGAAGGGAGGGAGAGGGAGGGAGAGAGAGGGGAAGAGAGAGAAAGAGGGGAGA
>NC_034612.1:38503230-38513073 GCF_900095145.1 Mus pahari
GAGAGAGAGAGAGAGAGAGAGAGAGAGAGAGAGAGAGAGAGCGCCTGCACAGGGAGGGGCAGGAGGCGATGGGTATCCGAGAGGAAGATGTGTGGATGTGTGACAGGCACTTATGATCAGGGCCTGGGAAGCCTGGGGTCCCCCGTGGGCTTTGACACGCAGCTGCACGTGTACACCAATGGGGGCACACGTGTCCTTTCTGCCAGAGGTAAGGACAATGATTCCTTTTGGAAGATAGGAAACAGTTTCGCAGATTCCTGGGGAATACTGGCTTTTGAGCTCATTTCTGGATATTCCGACTGCCTGAGACCTAACACGTAGCAACCAATATTTAAAAAGAAACAAACAAACAAAAACAAAGGAAATCAAAGAAATCTTCAGTTTTCTTCTGAAAACTTGAAATAAGTTACATTGCATGTGTCTGTTAACACGCTGACTGACTACAGTTAGAACCTTAAACCTCCAGGGATAGAGACCCCAGCCTAGGCTACTGTAACCTAAAGTGAGTTTGCAGTGTTGCCCTGACATTTTTTTCCCCATACTTGGGATGCATCCCTAATCAAAAGCAACAATCTGCGGGCTATAAACTGTGGGCATCTTCCCAGCTTGGCCTTGCTCACCCGTGAGGAGCGTGGGGAGCGTGTCGGCGCTGGTCCTGACCTGGTTGCCTTCCTCCCTGCTGACCCTCCATCTCTCCTGCTTCTATCCAAAAGTCACACACTGCAGAAAAGACATCTGCAGAAGTAATAGCCAAACTTCCTAAGGTTGATGAAAAAGACCTACATAAGGACCTATATGTAGACCCAAGACGCTCAGAAAACCAAACCACACAGTAGTCAGACTGCAGGAAGTCAAAAGAAAAAAAATCTGAAAGTAGCCAGGGGAAGAAAAAAAAAAAAACCATATTACAAGGGGAAACTACATTAAGAAGGTGTTCTAGGGGCTGGAGAGGTGGCTCAGTGGTTAGAGCACTGGCTGCTCTTGCAGAGGACTTGAGTTTGGTTTCCAGCACCCACAAGGTGGCTCACAACCACTGTAACTCCAGTTCTAGGGGAATCAGACGCTCTCTTCTGGCCTCCATGGGTACTGCAAACACATGGTACACATACATACATGCAAACACTCATACACATAATTTGTTTTAAAGAAGCATTTCCAGATGTCCATAGAAAACATTGTGTCATGACAATTTTTATTTTTATTTTTGGAACTGCTGATCAAACTCAGGGTCTCACATAGGATACTACGCTCTTGTTTTACATTGGGCTACACTTCCAGCCTCAGGATGATATATTCTAAAGAAACACCACAAAATAGCTAACCTAAATTTAGTATCTGGTGAAGTGTAGCGGTGAGTTTCAGCTACATCGCTCTGGCTCCTGGCAGATTGCATATGCTCACCCGCCCAGTAGCTATCTTTGGATCTGGGAATAAAAGACACACACACACACACACACACACACACACACACACACACATTAGCTTATTTTTAAAATGTCTTGGCTTTCTCAAAGGCTGGGCACTCCTAAACCTTCTCCTGCTACCCCAGGCCCAATTGGGGAAGTGGCCAGTGACCACTCCTTCTCTCTCCTTCCACTCCTGCATCCCAGCTTTCCCCAAGTCCTGGCTATTCTCTCCCATTCCTCTCTGCAGCCTCGCCCTTGCAACTCTAAGTGTCCTGCCCCAGGCCCAGATATTGGCTGTTGGCATCTTTATTGATCGATCAAAAACCAATGGGGTACAAGGACCTTCAGCGTCTGGACATGCAGATTCCCGAATGAATCAAAGACTTAGAGCCGATCTCCAACAGTCAAACATATCCTGAGGGTCCCCCGGCTGGTGAAATGGATCATTTATTGGACCATGAGGGCCCTGGCTTAGTCAATAGATTCATCCATCATTGATAGAGCCCTGATCTGACATCGGGAGAGAGTGGAGCAGCAGCATGTTAAGAGTGTGCCTCTGGAAAGATACATTTTATCCCCAGTCCCCTTTCTCTCCCTTCACTCTACCTTTGCATTGCCTGAACTGAGCAACTGTAGTCTGCCGTGACACCTTACCTCCTTGCTGCCCCAGAGGCAATGGAGCCTGAACTCTTTGAAGGCAGACAAAACTCCTCCCCTCAAAAACTTTGTCACATGGGTGAAAAAAGACAAACGCAGCCATTGTCACCGTCCTGTCAGGCATACATGCCAAGTTCAGTCTTCACTCTATTGTAAACCTTTCTGGCACCGCCATCTAATGGGAACAGTGAAAGTCCCAAGTAACTTGGCAAAGATCCAGCCAAGCTGAACTGCATGATGCAATCGCTGTTTCCTCTTTCACTTTTTGGTCTTGATCGCCAGGTGTTGCATGCTTGGGGGGGGGGGGCTTCTAATTGTTGTACCACGTGGAGCTTCGGGATTGATGGGGGAAACTCTTATGAATTATTTATGCCTTCTCCCAGGAGTGCTGCTTCTGAGCTTCACCAGGAAAGTCTTGAGCATGCTTCCCTTCCCAGCTTTTAGGGGAAGTATTCTTATCTGGCCCTACTTGAAGGGCCTTCCTGGTGCCCTGGAGGTTATGACTCACAGAAAGATGCCAGAGATCTCAGGAGGCTCAGGCTCTGAGATACTCTTGGAACATCTGCCCTTGTCCTTACTCAGGAACCAGAAAATCAGAACGAAGTGAACTTTAAAAAGGTAATCAAGATTCAGAGGTCTAGAGGAGTTGGCAGCAGAGCAGACGAAAGGCCTCTTTCTCCTCTACACTCAGGCATATATATATATATATATATATATATATATATATATATATATATGTGGCACATAAGGCTGGAGGCCATATGTGGTATGCTGGTTGAGGAAAACTTACGGCAACAAAGTACCTCTGTCCTACACAGGGGCTACACACAGATGGATAAAGAAGGGTGTGGGAAGATGATAAAACGAATGAGGTTATCGGGAGCTCTCTTAGAAAAAATGAGCTTGTGCAGGGCCACTGTGGTGTTCTGTGACCAAGGGACAAAAGAATACCAAGATCAGACACATAAATAACTCTACAAAGGTATAAACATCGTATTATGGCAGAAGTTGAATAATAACCACAGCAGCTTTGGCGTGAAGATTTTTCTTGGGCCCAATGATAATTAACACTCTGATCATTCAAAGCTGATAATATACACTACTCAGGATTTGGCAATCTGCTCAGGCGGGCTTGGGGGTTTTCTTACTGTCTAGTGCCGTTGAAACAGCAAGGTTCTTAAAAGTTGGGTTATAGAGTTGATGAGGGAAAATGATCATAACTCTGTTCTGTCGTGGTTTATCAACGAGGACTAAACTTATGACCAAGGGGAAGCTAAAACACGTGCCCAGAGACAAAAATGGTATGATCGATGTTTCGGAACAACAGGAATCTATCCCTGCCTACTGAGTTCTGTATAAATAAAGAAGAAACAAATAAACCCGGTGGAGGTTTGAATAGAAATGGCCCCCATAGACTCGTGTGTTTGAATGCTTGGCCCACGGGGAGTGGCACTGTTAGGAGGTGTGGCCTGTTGGAGGAAGTACGTCACTGTGTGGGTGGGCTTTGAGGTCTCCTAGGCTCACTCTCTGCCCAGGGTGGAATTCTAGTCTTCTAGCTGCCTGTCGATCGAGATGTAGCACTCTCAGCTCCTCCAGCACACTGCTATGCTTCCTGCCACAATGATAATGGACTGACCCTCTGAAGCCAGCCCCTGAACTGTAAGCCAGCCCCAATTAAATGTTGTCCTTTATAAGAATTGCCTGGGGGCTGGAGAGATGGCTCAGCAGTTAAGAGCACTGACTGCTCTTCCAAAGGTCCTGAGTTCAAATCNCAGCAACCACATGGTGGCTCACAACCATCCATAATGAGATCGGATGCCCTCTTCTGGGGTGCCTGAAGACAGCTACAGTGTACTTACATATAATAAATAAATCTTAAAAAAACAAAAACAAAAAGAATTACCTGGGTCACGATGTTTCTTTACAGCAATGGAAATCCTAAGACATACCCCGATGACTACGACCAGTCAAGCAGACTAAAAGATTACCCCCTCACCATGCCTGACTCACTCCTCCTTCAATGCCCACTTAACTCTTCTGTTGAACCTGGCCTTGGATCCTGGTACTTATCACCAGATCTCTTTGTTCTAAAGCAGCAACTCTGTAGCCATTAAGCAACATCTAATTTCCCACCGTCCCCTGCCCTGGTGACCCCCATTCTATTTTGTGCTCTATAACCTGACCCTCTAAATGCCTGTGCAAACAGATTCATTCCTCAGCTTTGGATGTAACATCTGGCCTATGTTGCTGTTATGGAGGTTCACCTGTATAGTGGCATGTGCTAACGAGGAGTGTGCCTCGGGTGCTGACATCACAGTCCGTTTACTCACGAATCTAGACACCTGGGTTGCATCCTATGCATGGGAAGCAGTGCGCCCTGAGTGGATATGAAAGAAATGGGTGAAGTTTTTAGTAAATGTGTAGCATTAGGACCCCTAATGCTTCAGACCCATGGAAATGGCAAAGCCTTCCCCTGATCCACGTATGAATGTTACCAGTACACACAGAGAGTATCAACCACAGCTTACCCCCCTCACTGCTCACAGCCTGAAACTGCTCCCCTAAAGAGACACCCAGTGAGCCCAGCTAACCCATCCTCCCTGCTGTAGGCAGCAGATACACCAAGTCTCCAAGTTGCATAGCCTCCACCAATGCAAGCACCGCCCGCCTGATGCCAGCCTTTCCGCATGTGCATCTGTCATTTCTTCAGTGGCTTTCTCCCAGGACCAAGCCATGCAGGATGCAGCAACCTTCCTTCTGCTCCTGAGGACCGCTGCTGTTGTAGACACGGGCACAGAGATGTTGCCTTAATGCTTTGGACTACTGGCAAGATGGCATAGCTAGGTTGGTTAATAGGTTTAGTTCTATTTTTAATTCTTTGAGAGGTGGTTTTGTTTCTGATGGCGGACTATTTTGCAACAAGAATGCAATGTATGTATCATTTATAAACTAAGAGCAAACGGAAACTAAGTATACAGAGATACCATCCAATAGAGACACAGAAAAAAATAATAACTAAAGCAGGCCAAATCTGGTGGCGCAGGCCTTTAATCCCAGCACTCATGAGGCAGAGGCAGGCAGATATCTGTACATTCGAGGCCAGCCTGGTCTACAGAGTGAGTGCTAGGACAGCCAATGTTTTAAAATGGTGGTGAAAGCATCTGATTTATCATTACTGATGGTTTTAACATCTACACATATCCACTAACCTTATTTGGGGAGTGCTTATGTTTGCCCACTTAACTGATCCACACAGGGGCGACATGTGCTGCTTTGGATGGTGAAACATGAGAAGTGCCCAGGTAGGTGCTTTCAGAACCAAGGTGTGTGTGTGTGTGTGTGTGTGTGTGTGTGTGTGTGTGTGTGTGTATGTGTTTTCCCCATTTGCTGGATAGCCAGCAATCTTTCAGCAGAGGCTGCAGTGGTCGCCTGGGTCCCCAGGTCCAACCACCTGGCATCTTCCTCCCCCTTCTGCTCGTCTTGGGGTTGGGGACCAACCTGAGGACATCACATGTTCAGCATGTTCTTTTCCACCCTGAAGTCAATCTTTTATAGATATGAAGCTAGTGAGCAAAATGAGCCATGGTGGCTGCGAACAGATTCCCTTTTTCATATCACAGAGTATTCTGCTGTACGCGGTGCGGGATGTTTCCTGAGGAGGTCTGGAGAGATGCTCAAGGAGTTAGGAGCGCTTGCTGAACTCAGTGAGCCCTCACTCGCTGGCCCAGATTCCGTTCCCAGCACCAGTGTTAGGTGTCTCAAAATCACCGGAGACTTCGGCTCAGGGGATGTGTTGCCATCTTCAGGTTTCTGCCTGGTATCCACACTCTAGTGCATGTGCAAGCACATGTACATGTACATAGGCCAGCACACACATACATAATTAAAGATTGTGTGTGTGTGTGTGTGTGTGTGTGTGTGTGTGTGTGTGTGTGTGTGTGTTTCCTTAAACCCCATCATCTAGATAACTGGGTCAGGAATTCAGCAAGATGTAAACTCATGGCCTCTTCTCCATTTCCCAGCCAGTACCATCCACACCACTATTGCAGCTACTGGTGGTCTCTCCTCTTCCTCCTCCTCTTCCTTTCCTTCTTCTCCTTCCCCACATCTTTCTTTTAGGTAGGGAGGTATAGTGTTGAGGACCAAACCCAGGACCCCACACAAGCTAGACAGGAGGCCTACCACTAACTGACATCCTCAGAGCCTCAGAGTTTATTTGTTTGATTGGTTGGTTGGTTGGTTGTTTTGAGGACATATTGTCTCCACACCAAAGCAACCTTCCAACACCCCACATCCACACTGTATTCCTGGGAAGGCAACACAGAGTTCAGAACATGGCCTCCCAAGAGTCACTAGGAGTCCTGTAAGTCTTCCAGTGACAAAAGGCATTGCCCTGATCACTCCCTACAGTCGGATATCATTTGGACCAGATGAGTTAGGGTGGACAAGAATGCAGACCCTTCTCCTCCCATCATTTCTTAAAGCCGAGGAATCACGTGTCCAACTCATGAGCTGTCTTCCAAAGGGCAGCTTGGAGTGGCTCTGTCCAAGTAGGAGCTCCCGAGCCTTCCTGACATCAGTCATCCCATTGCATATGGGGGACGGCAAGCAGAGAGCGCAGCCGCTGCTGCTTCCTACTGCTGTCTGTAAACAAAAAAAGGAACAGACCTTCCTGGAGAAACAGGATAGCCTCCACTGTGCTCGAAGTTTTACCTCGATAATTTATGGGGAGACGAACTGGGTCTCGGAATCCGTGGGAACAATGACAACATTCCACTTATGCTCACATGCTGTCTTTGTATGCATTTCAGCGTGAAGAGTTTTCAGATTATGCACGAAAAGTATTTTCGACAAGCTGTGGCAAAAAGCAGTCTGAATCATTACAGGAATTAATCATACCTGGCCAGGAAGAAAAATGTCTGATATTAACTCCCAGGAAATAGGTCTTAAGCCAAGGGCACTGGATCCCGCCAGAACATCTCTCGCCTTTTGGCTGATCGCCACGTGGCTTGAAATGCCTAGAAACTGATGGCACATCCCTAAGACTTCAGGTTACGGGGGGCTTCCTTGAAACAGGTATTTGCAGGAAGTGTCAATCCTTGTATCTTACCAAAACCTGAACATGCAAAAAGCAAGAAGATGAAGAAAAAAAAATGCAAAAAACCCTGGACTGTACTAAAAGTAATAACATGGTTTTACAGATGTCTGAAGTCAGAGAGGAGACCCATGAAAGGCCTGTCTCCTCTCAGCACTTCCTGTGTAATGCCAAGGTCTTCTAAGGGCACTGGGTCCTTGGCATCATCATAATTAGCATCCTTCTTCTTCCTCCGTAATAGACAGCATGCTGTACAAGAGGAGAGCCACGCCCTGGAGACAGATTTCTGAATCCCAACCCTGACTCTGCCAGTGACTTAACAATTCCTAAGCATGTCCTAGCAACCCTGGCCTTGTTGGGTTTTTTTCTTTCAATCTGTAAAATGAGACCAAAGGCATTGTGGACTATACATTACCTGATGTGTTAGGACACATGCTATGACTACATCAGAATAAAATGTAGTTGAAGTTGTGACTGAGGAAGAAATCAAAGACACTTAGTAAGGACGATGAAAGAGGGGAATGGTTATAGTTGTGTGGGGACATCATACCTACTCATTCCCGGTTGCTGGAGCTGGGGATCTGAGGGTGGTAAGGGAGCCACTTTGAAAGCATAACCGTCGCTTGAGATTTAAAATATATTTGGTTATATCTACATTGAATTTTGGCATGTTACATAATGTATTAATGATATATAATCCTATATGCATATATTATGATTTTATAAATTTCTTTTTATTTTATTTTACGTATATGGATGCTTTGCCTGCATGTGTATATGTAATGCATGCATGCAGTACCCATGGAGGCCAGAAGGGGCGGCAGATCTTCCAGAACTGGAGTTCCAGTTGGTGTGAATCGCCATGTGAGTGCTGGGGACTGAAGGTCCTCTAGAAGAGCAGCCAGTGTTTTTAACCGCTGAGCCAGCTCTCCATCTCCCTTCCACTGTCTTTTCAGCCTTCCAAGGTAAACTCCCTGCTACTGGACAGCATTAAGGGGGAAGAACTTCTCTTGTGAGATCGACTCCTGACGTTTCCATCAAAGGTCTATCCTGTGCTCTGATGTGAGCTCTACTCTCTCTAGTGAGGACGGAGGAGGTACATCGTTTCCCATGGACATCTTTTCAGACTTGCTGCTGCCTGGCAGAGGAGCGGGTCCTGAAGACAATCCTGGTATGACTGTAAACCTGAGAGAGCCTCACATTTTCGAATCTAGTTCCTTACACATGGGTGTGTGACAGAAACTAAGCTTTTCTACAGAAAAAATCAAGACGGCCAACTATCAGTGCAGTACTTTCTCAAGCTGAGAGGCATTTTCTGGAATTCACATCTAGAGAGCCTAAGAGGACTCAATCCTTGACTGTGGACCATGGGATGAGGGGCAATTACCGTTTCTCTGGTAATTACTGAGGAGAACCAACCAATGAGGGGCCAGCTGGGAGGCATGGAACTTTGATAACGACCAATCTTTAGAAATTAAAGAGATGTCTTTATTTATGTATTTATTTGTTTTTTTTTTTTTCAAGACAGGGTTTCTCTGTATAGCTCTGGCTGTCCTGGAACTCACTCTGTAGACCAGGCTGGCCTCGAACTCAGAAATCCTTCTGCCTCTGCCTCCCGAGAGCTGGGATTAAAGGTGTGTGCCACCACACCCGGCTGAGATGTCTTTATTTTTATGTATGTGTAAAGTTTTTTTCCTTGCATGTATCTGCGCATCATGCATATGTAGTTACTGGAGAGGCTGAAAGAGGGCATCGGATTCTCTGGAATTGGAGTTATGGACAGTTATTAGCTGGGAACTGAACACTGGTCCTCTGTAAGAGCAACAAGTGCTCTTAACCACCAAGCCATCTTTCTAGGCCCATTGTGATCTATCTGTCTATCTATCTATCTATTTACCTACCTACCTACCTACCTACCTACTTGGTTTGTTGTAGACCAGGGCAAGGGACTGAGATGCAGAGTTTATATAATCAAAGTCAACCTGACCTCCAGCTCCTTCCCAGCATTCCTCAGTCCCTACCTAGCATACCCTTCCCTCAACCCTGAACTTTGCAGCTCAGGGGCTGGGTTCCCCTTCCCCCAGAGGCTCCTCCCTACATAATAACGGCATTTTGCACTGCCTCTCTTCTTCTCTCCCCGCCTCTCTTCTTTTCCTCATCTCTCTGCATGTGCATGCCCTTTCTCTCTTTCTCCCCTCTCCTTTCCCCATAGTGACTTCCCCGGCCTCCTTCCTTGGGGCCAGTGAACTCACCCGAGAGCATCTTCCCAATAAACCTGCCTTTAATATATTCTAATCTGACTTGAAATAGCTCATTTCACCAGCGGAGGAAAAAAATAAAACTATTACTATCAAACAACAAGGTCTCACTTTGTAGCTCTGGTTGGCTTGGAATTCACTAAGTAGATCAGGCTGGTCTTGAGCTCACAGATATCTACCTGCCTTCTGAATGAAAGGATGCCTGGCAATGATAGTCAATTTTAAGGGAGGTGATGGGGTGGGAGGTGATAATGCCATTGTAGTTTCTTTACTCCTCCTGTAAAAGAATCTTAATTATTGCATAGCGTATTAATTTTTTGAGAAAAGTAGGCTCAGATATAAGAGCTTTTCAAACTGGGCAGTGGTGGCGCATGCCTTTAATCCCAGCACTTGGGAGGCAGAGGCAGGTGGATTTCTGAGTTCGAGG
>NC_034612.1:38514028-38516410 GCF_900095145.1 Mus pahari
AATAAAGTAATTGTCATGTCATAAAATCCACCCTTTTAAGGTGTGTGTTGTGGCAGCCTGAGTCTGGGGCTGTTCCTTAATCGCAAGCTCCCTTTTTTCGGGGGGGGGGGGGAGGTTGCAGGCTATTTACCGTCAAGGCTCTGGGAGAGAAGGGTCCTTCTTCTTCTCCTTGTTTCCCAATGGCACAGAAGAACCGGAACACACCGGAAGGTCCCCCTTAATCCACAGCAGCCTCTGTCCCTACCTCCAGCTGATAACCATCTCTTGCCTGGGACGGATGCTGGAGTGGAGCTGGTACGCCCAGCCTCGAGGCTCCTCTATTCAGAAAGCACACTCTAGCCTCCTGGTGTGGGACAGGATGTGGGCAGGAGCTAACTCATGCAACCTCTATTGCCTTTTGACATCTTCTTGATTCCTCTTCTTCCCCTATGGAAACAGGTAGAAAACTAGCTAAAAATCCTTAAAGCTTGGCCTCTACGGATGACCACAGAGTAATGAAAAAAAATAAATAAACACAATTAATTCCAAATTAATAAAGTATTACAAAGGAAGACGGATCCATATTCCAAGGCACCTGTGCATTCTCTCTATCGCTGTGACTATTGCTGAGATGTCACACTGGGTGGAGCTCGTGAGGAATACACTACAAAGGGTAGAGGCTTCCAGGCTATGAATTTTTATTTTTTTTCAAGGACAGATCCCTCTATATGTGGGGCAAGGTGCGCTCTGGGACAGAGGGCATTATGGGCTGGTGACTTCCCATGATCAGAGCTGATGTCTTTGTATTTGAAATTGACATAGCTGGAAATGTGACAGCGGAGGAAAACTATCTCTCGGAATTCCCGTACAGTTGAGAGGTTAAGACAGAAAATAAATTGCTTTTCTAATCCCAGACATCTACTTGTCTCCTTACAGAAAGTGAAAAAATCAACCAAACAGGAGAGAAAAACCGTTCTTTCCGCAGCCCCGAGGACGACTGCAATATCGGGACTCAGCACTTCCGGGAGCTTTGGGAAAACGAAGATGGTGGATCCTGCTCTCGCCAGCTCTTGAGTAGTTTTTAAGGGAGACCTTTAAAACTTTCCTAAGCTCTGAAGATTCTGCAGTGAATTATCTTCTCAACCCGTGGGTCGCAACCCCTCAGGAGGGTTAAATAATCTCTTCACAGGTGTCATCTAAAGCCATCATATGACACAGAAATACACGTTATGATCGATAACAGTATCAACATTACAGTTATGACGTAGCAGCAGAAGCGGTTTTATGGTAGTGGTTGTGGGGGGTCAACCCTATTAAAGACTCGCAGCATTAGGAGGGTTGAGAGCCATTGTTCTAACTGAAAACTTTGGGGGTTCTGCCATTGCGTTGGAGGTCTCAGAGTCAAGAGTCCTGTGTCGTGGAACCTTGAACACGTTGCTTCTATGAACTTTTTAAAACTTGCTTACCTTGTGGGGTGTGGGTGGGCCTTCTAGGATGCCTGAGTGACAGGAGCTAAGTCTTATTCTCTAGGCGTGTCACCTGGTGAGTAGAGGATACTGCGACGTCCTGTATCTACCAGGTAGGGCTGCTACCACAAAGTACCACGGAATGAGACAGCTTAACTTTCTTCATTCTAGAAGCTGTGAGTCAAAGCTTGTGGTTGGGGCAAATTTGCGCCCGAGGGCTCTATCCTTGGCTTGCCTGTGGTTACTTCACAGCTGTCCTCAGGTGACAGTACCTCTGCCCACAGTCATCTTTGAAAGGATGCAGTTCTATTGGTCACCTCATCTTGTGACCTCACCCTTTGACATTAACTATCCCATCAGAGATCCTGTTTCCCTTATGATACATAGATGGATAAAAAAGATAGACAGATAGATGATAGATAGATAAGTAGATAGATAATAGATAAGTTGATAGACAGATAAGTAGATAGATAGATAGATAGATAAGTAGATAGATAAATGATAGATAAGTAGATAGATAATAGATAAGTAGATAGATGATGATAGATAGATAGATAGATAGATAGATAGATAGATAGATAGATAGATAGATAGATAGATAGATAATTCATAGTCATACATTTCACATAAAGTGCTTAATTGGAATTATCCTCCACAGGAATATCTTTATCACAGAAGCCATAGGTGGCCAAATAAAAAAGCCCAAGGCCAGGTGTTGGTCAAGAGGTATCCCAGAATCCACCAAAAAACAATACAGGTTCATGGTTGCCCACCAGAGCTTGATGGTAAAGCCCTATTTCTGAAGACACCACACGTTGTAGCCATGGGGAAATCAAGTTGGTACTGATCGGGCAGCTTCCTTCCTACTGGGTAGCTCTTGTAGTAGTGTGTGTGTGTGTGTGTGTGTGTGTGTGTGTGTGTGTGTGTGTGTGTGTGT
>NC_034612.1:38516482-38518632 GCF_900095145.1 Mus pahari
TGTGTGTGTGTGTGTGTGTGTGTGTGTGTGTTATGCAGGACACTGAGGAAGAGTCTCACACAGCTATGAACCCTGGGAGCTACAATAATAAACAGTGTGTCAAGTTATGCTCCTGTGTAATAGTGTGAAAATGTTATGTGGGTAACCAGTCACTTTCTGGTTGGATTTCAGAGGAGGAAACACACGCCTGGTACCATACATCTGGCAAAAAAAAAAAAAAAAAAAAACCCTGGGTAAAGTTGTTCACCCTTATGCTGGATGTAATGAGTACAGTCTGTGAAACCCATATGGCAGAAGGAGAGAAGTGACTGAGGCAAGTTGTCCTCTGACCTCCACGCGCGTGCTGTGGTGCCCATTTTCAGTAAATAAGTAAATAAAACCCAGATATCAAAGGCTTTAACTGGTAGTTCAAACACTCCGCTGGACATGCCCCAGAGCTTTTAGGCTTCCAGTCTATAGTTGGCTCCATACAATCTCAAGGTCTTCCCCAGTCTACCATCCCTAGGGTAAACACCTCATGTGCCTGGTCCAGGATGGCTCAGTCTCCAGCTACATAAGGGAAGAAGGGACAGAGAAGATGCCATGCTCTCTCTAGGAAACAGTTCTCTAAGGAAGGCCCTGACATGTACTCCGTATACAGCACTTCTAAGTGTGTAGATTAGCCAGATCTCAGGCACCCAGCCATACTTCCCACAGGGCAAGCCGGGATAGGCTGACCTCCTCAAAGCAATGCTAAGAAAAAAACTGTGAGGTGTATTGATTATAGGATGGAAACCAGAGGCCAAAGGAGCCCCCTTAAACTGATGGCTGTAGGCTAAACCAATGGAGAGGAAAGGTTCCCGGCCGTACATTCCTTTCCTGTGTGGGGATTAGCTATCCGTCCTGTATTGCACTGAACTTTGCAGAATCAACCAACCAGAGCCAAGAACTTCACACTCCCCCCACCCATCTGCGGCAATTCAGTTTTCACATAAGCAATTCTTCCCAAAATTTCATGATAAACTCCTCTAGCTTATTACACTCAACAAGTGTTTTGATCAGTTGCTGCCTGGTTGCAAGGCTGGTGGCTTAGAGAATTTGTCTCAGGTCCAGTCTCTTATTTCTGGCTAGCAGCTTCGACAACTCACTAGAACTCTCCCAAACCCACCCCAGCCCCTACCCTAACTCCGAGGTCTCCTGGTTAACAGGTTGATTTTGAGAGTAGCAAAGTGTCCAGCAGATATGTTCTAACTCTGTGTCCTAGCTTTCTTTCTGTTGCCCTGATAAACACAAAAGCGACTCAGGGAAGGAAAGGGTTTAAAGAGCTCACCCTTTCTGATCTCATTGCTGAGGGAACAGATGGCAGGCACTCAGTGCAGGAACCTGGAGGCAGGAACTGAAGCAGAGGCCGTGGAGGAATGCTGGCTGGCTCCCCGTGGGTTTCTCAGCCTGTTTTTTTGTTTTGTTTTGTTTTGTTTTGTTTTGTTTTTTGTTTTGTTTTGTTTTTATGCAACCCAGGGCCAACCTGCCCCAAGGTGGCACTGCAGTGGTCAGGTGGACCTCCCACATCAAGTATCAATCGGGAAAATGTCCCACAGAGTTGCCCACAGGTCAGTCAGATAGAGGCATTCTCTCAACTGAGCTTCCCTCTTCCTAAGTGACTCCAGCTTGTGTCGGGTTGACAAAAACAAACCAGCACACCACAGAAGAAGAGGAAAACATATATTCCATCATCCTTAGAAATGGCAGACTGAGCCGGGCGTGGTGGCGCACGCCTTTAATCCCAGCACTTGGGAGGCAGAGGCAGGGTGGATTTCTGAGTTTGAGGCTAGCCTGGTCTACAGAGTGAGTTCCAGGACAGCCAGGGCTACACAGAGAAACCCTGTCTCGAAAAACCAAAAAAAAGAAAAAAGAAATGGCAGACTATTTGAAGAGATGAGAGGTACAGTATATTTGTGGAAACAGTAGGGAGTCTGGACTACAATAAGAACAGGGTCACTGCTGGGTGAAAGATCTAGAGGGGTGGAAGTTGGTACAACGTGAGTTTGGATACTATGTATCCTGCAGGCTAGTCTTACTACTATGATTAAGGCCCCACAGAGAAAACAGGTACACCTCTTCTCTTCTCTTCTCTTCTCTTCTCTTCTCTTCTCTTCTCTTCTCTTCTCTTC
>NC_034612.1:38518867-38524310 GCF_900095145.1 Mus pahari
TGGCTGTCCTGGAACTCACTCTGTAGACCAGGCTGGCCTCGAACTCAGAAATCCGCCTGCCTCTGCCTCCCAAGTGCTGGGATTAAAGGCGTGTGCCACGATGCCCGGCTGCAGGTATACTCTTAAAATGAATGAAAGGCGTTTCATTTACAATAAAATTTTTAAATTGGGCAGGACTGAGAGGGACAACACAGAAGAGTGAAATGTCCTGAGCTAACAACTGCAGAGAGCCACCATTCCTGGACAGCAGATTTGGTGACATGACTTACCAGGTCCACTGCACAGAAGGAAATGTGGCCTCTCTGTTAAGAAACTAGAGAGGATTCAAGAGGCAGTGCATTAGGCTCAGAGCCTTTCTGAGCAGTGAGTGTCTGTAAGGGAGGAACAGACCTTTACTCAGGTTGAACACCGATGGGCCTGGCCTGGCCTGGCCTGGTAAAGAAACTACGGGAAAATAGCTCTAAGCCACCCCTTCTCTTTCTGCCTCTCATAACCTGCAATGGAGTAGCATCATCTAGGAGCCTGGCTGAGGCTCTGCATAATAGACAGTTGTGGGTGGGAAGCTGGACTTGAATTTGGAAGGGCAAACTGAGTATGTAGCCCAGCCATTAGAGGTTCGTAAACACCATGGTATGTCTGTTTTATTTTTACCAAGAATTTTTTTGGCATCGAGAAAGAAGATGGATTGAAGTGCCTGCAGGCAAAGGACCAATTAGGAGACCATCATGACAGGTTCTACAGTTGTTTGCTATTTTTTTTTCCCTTCGTAGCACAACTGACAGTAAGAAATAGCTTCTATATTTATATTGGAAGCCAGAAGTATATCCATGCATACAGTGGGACTGGAGGTCCAGAAACAATGGCACCCTTTCTAGTTGAAATAATACAGTCTTACTAGAAGCAAAATGCTTTGATTTTATCCTAAAATGCTTGTGCCAAGTCAGTGATGTGGATTTATGGAGCCGCAGCTTTTTATTAAAGAACAAACAAACAAACAAACAGGAACCCCACAAATCTTAGTCTCCATTTGTAGGTTCGAAATGGCTTTTTAAAAGGTCTTTCAATGTTCTTTGTGCATCTCTGTCCCCCCTCTTCTATCTGCCCACTACCTCTTTTTTTTTTTTTAAAGCTTTATTTATTTATTATATGTAAGTACACTGTAGTTGTCTTCAGACACTCCAGAAGAGGAAGTCAGATCTCATTACAGATGGTCATGAGCCACCATGTGGTTGCTGGGATTTGAACTCAGGACCTTCGGAAGAGCAGTCGGGTGCTCTTACCCACTGAGCCATCTCACCAGCCCGCCACTACCTCTTTTAACTCTTCCTTTTCCATTATGCGATGTTCCCCCTTCATACCACTGAAGTGGAAACTTCAGGGTTCTTTGGAAAGTCAGTTGGAAGGTCTTTGGATGGCATTTTGCTGGGTGAAGAAACATTTAGCTGAAGTGGACACAGGTGAAAGACTAAGGCAGATTCCTGAAGGAACGTTTTAACTGAAGGGAAGTGGATCAAGCTGCCTGCTGACCTGTGAACTGAACTGCTGATTCCAGACAACACAGGCAGGAGTTGCTCCAAAGAACCTTTCTAAACAAGTTCACTTCCCCCACCCCGCCCCGTATTCTTTCTTTCCCACTACCTCTGGTGGGCGGTGGGCTACAAGGGAGGTTAAGAGCATTTAAGAAGTATTTAAGAACCATAATTAAAAATAGGTTTTTAAAAAATTACAGTTACATATCAGCTGCATCCCATGCCCCTTTCCTTGGCTATTTATGACTTACCTGCCTTCTGTTATCAATTTAAACACATTTATCTAAAGGTTAACAGCTAACACCTACATACTCGAGAGAACACAAAGTATTTATCTTTCCAGAGCAGGGTTACCTCACTCGGAATGATTATTTCCAGTTCTATCTGTTTATCTGCAAATCTCACGTTTTTTTTTTTTTTCTTTACAGCTAAATAATATTCCATTATGTGTATGCAACATATTCTTGTTGCCCATTCATCAGTGAATGGACACTTGGCTATTTCCAACTACTGTCTACTGTGAATGAATATGAACGGGCAAGTCTCTCTGTATGTATTAGGATATCGAGTCCTTTGGGAGTCTGCAGGGAGTAGTATAGCTGGCTCATGCGGTAGATATATGTCTAGCTCTTCGAGGAACTGCCACACTGATTTCCATAGTGGCTACACAGTTTGCACTCCCACCATCAGTAAATAATTGTTTCCCTTTCTCCACATCCATGTGGTATATATATATATATACTGATGGTATATATATATATATATATCCACCACTGGGCAAGGTATAGAGAATAAGACTGAGCTGTGCTCGGCTTTAAATGAGACATCTATATCCCACCCCTCCACGCAAGCATCAAGGAACGTCCAGGAATAGAAGTGGAAAGAGTGAATGAGCCAGAGGCGGTGGATAGCTGAGGTTAAAGAGGATTTACTACGGGTGATAGGATCATTGCACATAAGAATCTGAGGCAGCTGGGATTGCTTGCACGAGGTCTGAAGGAGATCAAACCCAACCAAAACCCCAGCATGGAGGGGGAGGGGCTCATGATGTCCCACTCCTAGCTGAGGAACCATTAGCGACTGAATGCTGCTGGCAGAGGGAAAGTGAGTTTTCTGCAGGGGTGTGGTCCCTGAGAGGCTAACCATGCTCCAGTAGACGGCCCTACACCCACGCACATGTAGGCAGCGCTAAGTGGACTCGTGTTTAAAACACAGAGCCCGTGAAATTGGGAGGGGGAAAAAGTGGTGGGGCTATAGAGGAAGAACTGAAGGAAGAGAAACGAGGGCTGAGTGCGTTTAACCAAAACACGTGCTAGCCGTCTAGGAATTTCTCAACCAATAATAGAAAAAGATGGCCAGCATAGTGCCACACGCCTTCATCCCAGCACTCTGGAGGCAAAGGCAGGTGAGTATCTCTGAGTCTGAGGCAAGTTTGAGACTAATCTGGTCTACATATTGAATTCTGAGATTGCAAAGGCAATCATGAGACCCTGTCTCTCAAAACAATCAAACAAACAAAAAACAAAAAAAGAAACAAAAACAAACAACACTAGGTGGTCTAAGTAGCAGAATGAGGTCGACAGAGTGATGCCTTTCTGTCCTCCTAACCTGGGACTACTGTTATAGTCCAGAGATGGGGTGGTCTCTTGGCTTATCTGGGTGGGTCCTGTATGATTGGGAGAGAGCGGGGTGGGGGTGGGGTCTTAGCAGTGAAGAAGGAAGCAGGAGAATCTGTGTTTGGTTTCAGACCCTGGACAAGGAACTGGTTACATATCAAAGCAAACCTGACCTCCAGGCTCTCCCAGCATCCCTCAGTCCCTACCTGGCATACATACCCTGCCCCCAACACTGAACTTTCCAGCCCAGGGTCCCGGCTGCCCCTCCCCCAGAGGTTCTTCCTTAAATAATCCAACATTTCATTTTGTGCTTCTCTTCTCTTCTCTTCTCTTCTCTTCTCTTCTCTTCTCTTCTCTTCTCTTCTCTTCTCTTCTCTTCTCTTCTCTTCTCTTCTCTCTCTCTCTCNTCTTCTCTTCTCTTCTCTTCTCTTCTCTTCTCTTCTCTTCTCTTCTCTTCTCTCTCTCTCTCTCTCTCTCTCTCTCTCTCTCTCTCTCTCTCTCTCCCTTGGCCTTGATCCTTGGGCCAGTGAATTCACCCGAGAGCAGCTTCCCAATAAACCTGCTTTAGTATATTCTAATCTGGTTTAAATTGGCTTGTTTCACCGGTGGCAGAGAAGTGACCTATCAGTCAGTATCAGATGTGATGGAGAAAGTGGAACCAACGTGATGAGGTCACTACCTCAGGCGTGGACTACAGAGAAAAGCCCGTAATGGAGGACAGTGCTCGATTTTCAGAAGGTGTGGATCCACAGGAAACAAATTCTGTCCTAAGCGATCCAAGAGGAACATAGTTTCGTCCACATCCCAGATTTATCCCATGACCCTTAGGGCTTCTGACTCCTAGAACTCTGCATAACCTAGTGCGTGCTGTTAAGCCACCGACATCGCTGCTGTATTTGGGTTTCTGATGAGCACAGCATGCTTTTTTAGTGTGTGCACCGTACAACATCCCATTTCTTAAATCTGGCATTCTCGGTCCCAGCAATCCACATTTGCCTTAGAAACCACGACTCCTGAAACTTTCTCAAGCGATGCTGAGAAGCAGAAGAGAGTCACACTGAACAGTCGTGGTAGCTCGACTTCCGGGACAGTACCAGCCCTCAGCCAAACTGATTCCACCGCGCCCCTTCTGCAAAGCATCCACGCGGCATTCTGGGTCTATTTTTTTCAACGCTTGTCTTTTAAATACAGTCCTCATCAGTCGCCCATTGCGTTGGCCAACTCTAGCAGCCACTTGTTGAGCATCTGAACCGCATGCACATCGAAAGCTCAGTAGTATTTTGCACCTCGGGCAAAATCTCATGAAACCTGTTCAAATGGTTCTGTTTCGGCGGAGTTTTATATTCCGGGCCAGTAGCAACAGGCAGGCACTATCTGCACATACAACCTGAATAAGTACCTAATGACAGAGTCCCATTGGACAGGGGCTGGGGGGGCTGGAAACTGTTACAAAGGCTCTGACCCCTCAGGGCAGAAAAAGCTCCACAGTCCAGGGGATTCTGTTAACTGAGTCACGGGCACGGAATTTGCTCTGAGTGTCAACCTGCATCCAGGAGGCTAACAGGCCTGTTTTAAGTACACCTCAGACAGCCTGCGAGACTCCATGAGTTTCATTGAGATGGTCCTTCCCTGGAGTGTTCTCTCTGATGGCTGAAAGCCTACCTGCTCAAACCTGCATCAGTGGCAAAGCCCAGGCAGGGGCAAAGCTAAGCCCGGCGTTCATCCCTCAGTTTGGCTATGACCCCTGAGCAGCCTACTTTTCCTTTGGGGGCCTGAGGATGCTAGATTTAACGAATGAAACCTTGCATGGGGCGTGCACTAAAACAGCACGCTGCCTTTATAGAAATTCAAACATAATTGAGCATTGTGCGTTCAGTCTGGGGTTTTCTAGCATCTGAAGGCCACTGCTGCTGCTACAAAAGGCCCCATTGCAGAAAGGCCCAATTCCTGCTAATTCTTCACCAAGCTACTGAGTGACCGAGAGTCTTGGCTGGTCACCCTGCTTCCAGTCCCTCCCCCATTTCACTTTTCTTCTGTAGGGTCTCCAGAGGTACTAAAAAAGAAAAAAAAAATAGATATCAAGCTGTCCTTGCTTTTTAAGATACTTCTTAAAATCTCCCACAGGACAATGCCACACTCCCCAGCCTGGTGTGGCTTTCAGGACCCACAGCTCAGCCCTTTCCAACCTGCATCTCTACCTCTGGTGCCCCACAGGCAGTGGGTATCTTTTTTTTTTTTTTTTTGGTTTTTCGAGACAGGGTTTCTCTGTATAGCCCTGGCTGGCCTGGAACTCACTTT
>NC_034612.1:38524335-38529699 GCF_900095145.1 Mus pahari
CAGGCTGGCCTCGAACTCACAGAAATCCGCCTGCCTCTGCCTCCCGAGTGCTGGGATTAAAGGCGTGCGCCACCACACCCAGCTAAGCAGTGGGTATCTTTAAGCAAGCCCGGTAGTCAGGCCTCTCTGCCTTTCTCTGCTGTCTCCGTGGTCCTCCCTGGCGTTTAGGGATGCTTCTCCATTAGTGGAAAGTCTGAGAGAAGATACAATGTAGACCTCATCCAAGTCACAGAACAGACTTCTTACCCCTTTGTTAATTCCTGTGGCAGATATAGACTAAGTTTCTCTCTCCTTCTCTCTGTCCCCCTCTCGCTCCCTCCTTCCGCCTCCCTCTTTCTCCCTCTTCTCCCCTACCCTGTCTCACTTCTTTACTTACTTTTTTGGCAAGGTTGAGAAAGGAACCCCCAGGCCTCACACACAGGTACCAGGCTAGCTCACAGCTAGTCCCTCCAGTCCCTTCAAGCCATTACCCTTCAACAGAAACAACTTGGCAACCATGAAGCCAGATGACATTCTTTTAGCCCTAGGAATCCCTTTACCGGTCTCCAATGAACAGGAAGCTGACCAGTGTGGGTGGGCTCTGTGTCTGTCCTCTGGGTGGCTTTAGGCCCTTGCTCTGCTCGGAGCCAACAGAACTGCTCGGCTAAGGAAGCCAGGCAAGGAGATTCCACCTCTGAGGCAGCTTTGAAATGTTGAGGGTGAACTCAAACGGATGTCTGCTTAGAAACCAGGATGAGGCTGAAGCCGAATCTCAGTCTAGCCCTGAGGAAAGCCAAACCGAGGGATGGTCTACCAAATATCGGACCAGAGGTTGTCAAAACTGTCAAGGAAAGAGAGAGAGACTGCCAGGCAGAGGTACCTGACGAGACCTGAAGCCTAAGTAGGTACTTCCCAGCTTTTTCTTGTTGTCTTCCTCCTAATACAAGACTTGCAATGGGAATGCACTGATCCCTGCTATTACCATGCTATTCGGCTCGTTTCTTTGTTACATAAAGTGGCCAGAAACCTATCTTAGACTTCCTGGTTCCAAGGAATGTGACTTTGTCTCTTTTTGTGCTCCCGCTTTGCCTGTCATTTGCTGTCTACTGCCTTAGTTTGCTCTCTGCGGCAGGTCAGAGCTCTCTGTTACAGGACAGCCAGGGTGAGAGAGAGAGAGAGAGAGAGAGAGAGAGAGAGAGAGAGAGAGAGAGAGATTAAGTTCTGATATTATATAGTAACTATTTTTTTAAAGAAATCTTTATTAATTATATGTAAGTGCACTATAACTGTCTTCAGACACTCCAGAAGAGGGCATCAGTTTTCATTACAGATGGCTGTGAGCCATCATGTGCTTGCTGGGATTTGAACTCAGGACCTTCGGAAAAGCAGTCAGTGCTCTTAACCGCTGAGCCATCTCTCCAGTCCGTAACTATTTTTTTTTATCACATGTCATTATCATTTGATTAAAACATTTTCGCTGGGCAGTGGTGGCACACCCATGCTTTTAATCCCAGCACTTAGAAGGCAGAGGCAGGCATATCTCTGTGAGTTCGTGGCCAGCCTGGTCTAAAGAATGAGCTGCAAGCCAGGCAGTGGTGGCGCACACCTTTAGTCCCAGCACTTGGGAAGAAGAGGCAGGCGGATTTCTGAGTTCGAGGCCAGTCTGGTCTACAGAGTGAGTTCCAGGACAGCCAGGGCTATACAGAGAAACCCTGTCTCAGAAAGACCAAAACCAAAATGAACAAATGAAAATTTCTCCTGTTATTTTTCTTTGTCTCATAAGAGTTCTGTTTAAGAATGTTATTAAATTCTCGAGTATCGGGGTTATTTTTATTTTTAGCTAACTTATTGGTAATCCTCGAGTTCTATATACTAGGGAACAGACCTCACACACAGTGTTGACTGTATCTGGCATCAATGTCTTGAAATTTGCCGAGACTTGCTTTTTGTCTGTCTTTTTTGACTGTTCCATATACACCTAAAAATAACATATACTTTGAATATTTCAGGGATGAGTTACTAGTTGAACTTTAATTGGTTGGTAGATACTCAGATCCTTATCTTTGCTGACTTGCTCTAAGGCTTACATAAACAAGCATGCTAAAGTCTCCAACTATAATTACATATCTGCCAATTTCCCCAGACTTTGACTCACGAAGGTTTCGATTTTAGGTTCACACACATATATGGCACACAGATATTCCCAACACCATAATTTATTTCACTAGAAAGAACCCAAATGTTTATCAGCTGGTCACAGGGAAACCCAAAACTGGTATAATCATAAAGTGTTGTGGTTAAGCCATAGAAGGTTTGGGAGGTCCGTTATAAGGTGGACTAACCTTGACAACATCATGATAGGTCAAGAAAAGGCCAAAGTTAGCTGGGCAATGGTGGCGCACACCTTTAATCCCAGAACTCGGGAGGCAGAGGCAGGTGGATATTCGTGAGTTGAAGGCCAGTCTGGTCTACAGAGTGAGTTCCAGGACAGCCATTGCTACACAGCGAAACTGTCTCTAAAATAACAAAACAAACAAACAAACAAAAAAGACACAAGCCAAAGGCTATCCATCCTATGATTTTATTTCTTTAAAGCTTTCAGAATAGGCAAATCCATAGAGAACCAGGGGAGGGGTGAAAGGGCTCAGCAGTTATGAGCTCTTGCTGTTCTTCCAGAGGACCTGAGTTCAGTTCCCAGCGCCCAGGTCATTGGAGCTCACTACCACATAACTCTAGCTCAAGGGATCTGACGTCCTCTTCTGGTCTTCCTAGGCACCTGTACACACACACATACACACACACACACACACACAGAGAGAGAGAGAGAGAGAGAGAGAGAGAGAGAGAGAGAGAGAGAGAGAGAGAGATCCATAATTTAAAATAACAAAATAAATCCTTACATAGTTGTAGAATTACTAATGGTGAGAGAGCGCGCAAGTGTGTATACATCTTTGGTTAATCAGTGAGTTTAGATTGTGAATTTGGGGCTAGGGAAATGGTCCACTACGGACACATAAAGGCTTAAACGCAGGTCCCAAGCACCTGTGTGGACAGCCAGGTGCTGTGCATACCTGCAATCCCGGCGCTGGTCAACCAGCGACAAGCACATACCTGGAATTCACTGGCCTGCCAGCCTAGCTAACCAGGGAGTGTCACATTCCAGTGACAGATCCTGCC
Organism: Mus pahari; assembly: GCF_900095145.1. NCBI lineage: Eukaryota > Metazoa > Chordata > Mammalia > Rodentia > Muridae > Mus > Mus pahari. Next base: position 38,527,492 of record NC_034612.1, read on the forward strand.
TCAAAAGACAAGGCGGACGGCCTCTAAGGAACGCTCCGGAAGGCTGACCTCTGACTTCCACATGAATGCTCACATCTGTGCACAGGCATTTATGTGTGCACACATGAACATGTGCAGTGCAAACACATATCTACTTACATACACTCAGCGTTTTCCTTTCCATTGCTGGGGATCTAATCCAGGCCTTGTGTGTGCTGGGCCACACCCTCTGGGCAGGTGCTTGGTGTTAAGCAAGGGAGGTGGTGTAGAAACTCCGGACTCAGCCTTGCTCCTTTGAAGAACCCCACCCGTGCACACACAGCAGCTTTAGTCTTGTTCAAGAGTCCCATCTGCACCTCCTCGGGCCTCCGTCCTAAGCTGCCTCGCTGGCCTCCAATCAGTCCTTTTAAACAGCTCCACTTGGCTATACCTCTCAAACCCAAGCCTGATAGTATATACTATCATTAAGATAAGATTATAACATTACTGAGAAATAAATGACAGACGTATAGCCATTATAAACACAGACACACACACAAAAAAAAAAAAAAAAAAAAAACTCGGGGCACCATATTAGGAAAGAGGCTTAAGTCATCTACAAAAGGATAGTGATGGAAGCTTAGCCCAGGAAGGATGAGGAAAGCGGGCATTATAATCCCCTCATTCACAAAAGAGAAAGAAGCCAGCATTTGGACGGACTCCCATCAAGTTCAAATACCGGCAACATCTGAGCTAGGTGGTGCACGCCTTTAATCCCAGCACTTGGGAGGCAGAGGCAGGGGGATCTCTGAATTTGAGGCCAACCTGGTCTACAGAGGGAGTTCCAGGACAGCCAGGACTACAAAACCAAACCAAACCAAACCAACCCAAAACAAACAAACCAACAAGATATTGATGAGTTTAAAAGAAAAACATACACAGATTTGGAGCTGGAGAGATGGTTCAGTGGTTAGAGCACTGGTTGCTCTGGCAGAGGACCCAGGTTTGATTCCCAGAGCCTCTATGGTGACTTTCAACCACCTGTAACTCCTGTTCCGGGGGGTGGGGTCCCATGTCTTTCTGGCCTCCATGGGGTACCAAGTGCATGCAGCGCACAGACATACATGCAGGCAAAATACCCACACACATACAATAAAGGTAAAGATAATTTGTTTTTAAACTGGGGTGGGGGGGGGAGAAGAAAACATGAACTACTTTCCCCAGTATGGAAAATGAAAAGTTATGTATGAAAAGTTACTTACTATTGTACTTGCCAGGCAAAACTGAATGCTTTTCCCCTAAGATGGGAATATGGGCTGGATGTTTCTGCTCAGAGCTGTGACGAAGGATGTGGACAGTACACGAGAGAACACAGAGTGGGAACAAGGGGAACAAGCAAAACTGCCTCTCCTCAAGTCCAGCATGACTGCGCACACAGACACCCCCCTGCACCCCCAGGAGTGAAAAGCACCTATCTAAAAAAAAATCTTTCATAAGCAAATTTACTAAATTTGTGTGATGCAAAATTAACAACAAAATCAAATGTATTTTCTAAAGAAAAAAAAAAAGGAGTTGGAAATTAAGGTTCAATAAAGCCATTTAGGATTGCCTAAAAATCAAAATTAATTTCAAAAGTATGTTCAAGATGTCTATACTGAGAGGCCTGAAAACTTCTGAGAGGATTTTAAAAGGTTTAAATGAATAAAAGAGTATGGCAGATGTATGTGTTAGAAGATAATTAATTCTGTCAAGTGGTTCTTCCTCCCGTCATACACAGTCCATGCAGTTCCATTCAAAATACAACCTATTATAGAAACCGACAGGCTGGCCTTAAGATAGAGAATGACTGCTCTTCCAGAGGTCCTGAGTTCAGTTCCCAACAACCACATGGTGACTCACAACCATCTGTAATGGGATCTGATGCCCTCTTCTGGCACGTGGGTATACATGCAGATAGGTAGAGCACTCAGATACATAAAATAAACTCTTTAAAAAAAAAAAAAAAAGATAGGGAATGACAAAGAATTAAGAAGCACTAAGCAATTTTAACTAGATTCAAAATATATAAATCAACTCTAGAGTAATAATACATTTTGAGGACCACTACTAAGGTAATTAAGAAAGGATGATATCGCCGGGCGTGGTGACGCACGCCTTAATCCCAGCACTTGGAAGGCAGAGGCAGGCGGATTTCTGAGTTCGAGACCAGCCTGGTCTACAAAGTGAGTTCCAGGACAGCCAGGGCTATAC
>NC_034612.1:38529899-38534476 GCF_900095145.1 Mus pahari
AAGGAAGGGAGGGAGGGAGGGAGGGAGGGAGGGAGGAAGGAAGGAAGGAAGGAAGGAAGGAAGGAAGGAAGGAAGGAAGGAAGGAAGGAAAGAAGCAAGCAAGCATAATATTGACCTAAAAAAATCCTTCTAGCTCAGGAGACTGGGATACAAAGTCCAGACACAGACCCATACTTACACGATCAGTCTATGCCCAGTAGCTCTGCTTCAGCCATTCAACAGGGTAAACGAAGACATCGGAACAGCTATTACTAGATCAACTGGATTTCTATGTAGAAAACCCTGCATGTTGATCCCTTACCTCATCCTGTATGCTATAATTAATTCTGCATAGATTATAAACGCAAATATAAAGCTAAAACTCTAAAGTGTGCACAAGAGAAGGTGTCCTTCATAAAGCTAGAGTAGAAAACATTCACTCCGGTAGGACAGGAAGACTGTTAACCATCTGAAGGGCATCCATAGATCCCGGAAGAGCACTCGCCAAGGATTATACGACCCTGTATCTGGGCTCCTGGACCACAAATGAAACAAAACCAAAACAGTAATAAACTGGACTTTAAACGTTCTGTTTGTCAATAAAAAGAGCTAGGTAAATGAATATATGTTATAGATTGAGAAAATACTATATATGTGCACAAGCACCATGTTCATATTTATCTACCTATCATCTATCCACTTATCTATCTATCTATCTATCTATCTATAATCTATCTATAATCTATCTTTAGAACATATCAGGAATGCTGGGACTTAACAATAAAAAGATTAACAACCAATAAAGTGAACATCATCGATGAATGAAAAAAAAAAAAAAAGAACTAAGAAAGGAAAGGACTGAGGTACGGCGGAGGACACAGCTTATTGTAGGTAAAAGACAGAACACTGCCAAAGGGACATCCGGGAGAGTGGACATGACCCTGAGCCATATGAGGAAAGGGAGGAAAGAAAGGAGAGAACCCCACCGACCGAGAAGGGCAGCTTGGGCCACGAGACTGGCCAGGAAATTAGATGGAAGGACCAGGTGATCCCAATGGCTGGACTGTACAGCCCCTGCGCTGGAGAGGCTTAGGGTAGAGGCCAGGGTATGCCAGCCCAGAGTGCCCTGTAACAGGTAGGGACTGAGGGAAACAGAGAGACCCTGGCAGCCAGCATCCACTTGGAAGTGTTAAATGGGCACATCAGCCATTTGTCCCGGATTCAAGACCTACCAACCAAGATTCTGGCTCACCTTTTGCGTTTGGGGGAATAAGAAATAAAAGTTGTCCCAACCCTGATTCACGCACCTACAACACAACCGATAGCTTAGAGAACATTGCAGAAGAGGGTGCAGGAAGGCTGTAAAAGTCAACGGACCAGGACGTCTGCTTGGAGAGAGAATGTACTCATGACATCTCAACAATATGGCTGCATACGCAAGATCTGCACAATGAAGCGTCATCCGGTGAGTGCCAGTGTGGATGGGGGACATGTTACAAACCCCGCCCCTAGATGAACAGCTACAATCAATCGATGGCTAATGGCTGCTGAAAGAGGGAGGATCAGTCTTCTCCAGGGAAGAGCCCACCCCATAGGTTATCCAAGCCCAGTGGTTAGCTCTAAGCCTATGTATATCTGAGCAACACTAAAGAGGCTCAGTAGGGTGTGTGTGGTGTATGTGTGCGTAAACACAATATTCATGATCAATCAATAAACTTTAAATGGAAAAAATAAGAAATTGTTCTATATAGTAGAAAACCCTCCCCATCTTCATTGCTAGTCCTTAAGGGTTTCAAAAGAGCGTCGATCGCCATGTCAATGTGAAGTGTATCCCAGAAAGCCACAATCTTCCCCGGATGGCTCAAGAGCTCAGGTTAAAGATAACCCTTGTAACTTCCTGAATTGAGGAAGGGCTGTGCCCTGAGCTGCAGCAGAAAGCTAGCAGGCGCCCCAGGCCCTAGGCTCCTGGCAGATGGACAAGCAAAGCGAAACTTGTGGGCTGGGCCTTGGAGCTGCAAAGCTCTCCCTCCCGTGCCTTTAGACTGACTCACTGGCCCGTCGACAGGTGGTTATTAAATGCTGCCTGCCTGTCTGAAGTCAGGGCTTGCAGCTTTGCTGCAGGCCATCACTTCAGAGGCTGTCCCATCCATCCACCACCCCTGGGCGCCTCCTGCCCAGCCTCTCTGGGCGCCTCCATTGATTCACTTCCTGCTCCCGGGTTTGTGCTGGGACAGGCAGCCGCAGCCAGCCGTGACCCCAGGGGCTCTTCTCCTTCCAGGTGCTATTTATTCCTTGGCCTCTCCCAGGTTCGCAGAGCACATTCCTCGCGTTTGTTCCCATTGCCCTTTGGCAGACAACGCTGGAAGGAAGGTTCTGGAGCCAAGGAGCAAATTTCCTTTGCTAAGCACTGGTAGAACCCTCAGTACCTACAGTGCCGCGGGCTGCCTCTCCCGAATACGCTTTCCAGCCTCTGCTAGGCAAGCACTGCCCACGATGTGTTAAAGCACAGCACGCCTGAAATCTTCCCTCATCTCTCCCGCCTCTGTCTCCCACCTCGGCATTCGGGGAACTGCCGTGTGCACCATTAGCACTTTATACCCTTGGTTTTCTGTGTCAGCTAGGCGGCATGGCGGCATCGGGAGTCGGGGTCGGGTAGGGGAGGCACAAGAAAATGGCCAAGGTCCCAGGTCAAATCCCACGTCAGTGTGGGAGGTGAAAGGGACAAGCATCATTAATGGCTTTCCTTTTTGCAGACTGAATCGGGATGGGAGCAGATGCATTGTGTGCCAGGTTGTCCTGCTGAAGTCATTGGGAAGCCACTTGCAAGTGCCAGTTAGTCTTCTCGTCCACGGCCTTAAAGCCGCCCAATGTTCCATGGACCTTACTGGAAATTTTTGTTGCAAGGAAAATGAGTTCCTGTTCATAGGACACAGTGTGATAGTTGCACATTGAGGTAGGGAGCACGGTAATAAATTCCTTCTGCTCAATTCCTATTGTCTAGAAACCCAACCTTGCGTGTTACATAAATGAGATCATCGGGAGAAAGTCTTCACTGGGCATTGAAAGGTCTTTGGGATGACACATAGGGTAGAAAGTGGACACGCTGATCCCGCAGAGGTGAATAGTTCACAGTCCTGGTTATGGTTCATTAGTGCCGAGTACTGTGGGGTCAGGTCATGGGTGTGAAAAGCCAGAATCTTCTTTTTCTTTTTTAACTTTATGTGTATTGGTGTTCTGCATGCAGTACCTGTGGAGGCCAGAAGAGGGCATCAGATCACCTGGAGTTGTGATCTGCCATGTAGGTTGTCGGGAATCTAACCCAGGTCCTTTTGGAAGAGCAGCCCGTGTTCCCCACGGCTGAGCCTTCTCTCTACCCCCTACAACATCATCTTAATGAGTTTCCTTGACAACGAACACCTGCAAAGCATACACTGTGAGCCCGACTCAGAATGTTACACTTCACCCAGACACTTGTTCAGTCCTCTGTATCTGTTTTTGTTTGTTTGTTTACAGTGCTGGAGAGCAAACCCAGCCACTGATGGATGCTAGGGGAGTCTTTCAAAGGAAGTCGGAGGAGGAGGTTAGCAATTTAGCCACTGTCCTGGTTACTTTTCTTCTTCTGTGAAGAAACACCATGACCAAGGCAACTTGTAAAAAGAAAGCATTTAATTTAGGGGACTATGTAGCAGAATCTCCGGAGAGCCAGGCAGGAAGCAGGGCAGCAGGCAGGAGCGTTAGAACATCAGCTTGAGAGCTTACATCTGATCCACAGGTAGGAGGCAGACAAAAAAGGGCTTAAGGGGAATGGCTTGGGCTTTTGAAACCTCAAAACCCACCCCAGTGACTCAGCTCCTCCAGCAAGGCCACGCCTCCTAATCCTCCTCAAACAATTCCACCAACTGGGAACCAAGCATTCAAATATATGAACCTATGAGAGCCATTCTCATTCCAAACACCACACCCACCATTTATTATATGCATGCCCAGTGGGAGATCTAGGGTTCAGACCTCAACCTTCTCTAGCATCTCGGGTCTAACCCTTGGATAACTTTCCTTGCTCATTCCCAAGATCCCAGGTACTCCAGAGCTGGGTACTGCTTTTTTTGAGCTCTTCCCGGGCCGGAAGTTAGCTGCTCTAGGCTGAGGCCTCCTAAGCAAGAGTGTAGCTGCTTTGAGTGAAATGAGAGTGGAGCAGGCCTTTAATCTCAGCACTGCGGAGGCGGAGGCGGAGGCATCTCTGAGAGTTCCAGGGCAGCCTGGTCTCTGTACTGAGTTCCAGAGCTGCATAGTGAGATGTTGTCTTGCCCAAAAATGAAACAAAAACTGAGAATGAAAGGCAAACAGATGGCTGAAACAGGATGAGCTGACCCAGGCTGAACCTGCCACGGGTTCCCCTTACGGGAAAAAGATGAGGAAATTGTACTTTGAGCAAAATGTGTGTAGCCCAGCTTGCTTTTGACTCATGCATGTGTGCCCAACATCTCTGGGATATTCTTTCTAGGTTGATAAGAGATAACAACTTCAGAAAGGGGATTTCCCAAATTTTTTGTTTGTTTTTGTTTTTAGCTTTTTGTTTCTGTTGGTTTGGTTTGGTTTGG
>NC_034612.1:38534518-38547499 GCF_900095145.1 Mus pahari
TTTTTTTTTTTTTTAAGACAGGGTTTCTCTATGTAGCCCTGGCTGTCCTGGAACTCAAATTGTTGACCACTCTGGCCTCAAACCACACTTGGTTCTTCAGTCATCTCTGCCTGCTGGGTGATGCCCAGCTCAAGACGGCGAGTGCTTAGCTGACAAGCAAGACCTGGTGCAGCCAGGCAGACTGGAAGTCATCAACCGAACAAAGTGACCAGCTTTTCTTCACAGAAGAGCGAACAGTGACAGCGAGGGACGTGTTTGGCAAGTGGCCCATGGTTCTACTGTCCCTGTGGAAGCTTGTCCTGTCCCCAGAGGCTGGCCTAAGCATGATAGTCCTTTAGAAATCTGAAGTGGATCAGTGTCGTGGGTTGAAACATGTCCTCTAAAAGACATACCTTAACTCCCAGAACCTCACAATATGGCCTCCTGTAGTAAACATTCCTTCCCAAGCATCTCTGAGCATCTGGAGATAAAATTGTTGTCGCCTTAGGACAGGCCCTCCTTCGGTGGTGAGTTTCCTTACCAGGGAAAAGGGGAGGCTTTATTACAGGCCCCAGACCTTAACACAGCAGACGCCATGATGGGAGTTTCATTCAGGGCACGGAACCCGGTGTGCGTGCAGCAACACCTGCCAAATGAGAGCAAAGACCAAATCCATCAAAATCCACAGTTCTGGGAAAGTCCCTGACTGTACTAACCCTTTTTGGCTTCTGCAGTTCTGATCCTAGCTCACTGTTCTTGCTAACTGAAGTGTGTCAGCCCAGGGTGTGGGTTTTGTGCTTAAAAGCTCATCCTGAGAAAGGCTCAGGGCTACACTGAGGAGTCCTATTTGGGACCCGGTGTAGTCCCTGGCTGGCTAATAATGACTTCTTATTGGCTTAAAAATGTTTGCAAGTAGTCTTCTCCGATGGATACCCCACAACATTTCAAGAGCGGCACCCCGAAGGCCGTCATGAAAAGGCAGCGTCAGAGCGTTGAACACTGTCAAGGACGTCTAGAGACACCAGAAGCTGGAAGAGGCAAACGGGGCGATTCTCGCTAGAACTTTCCAAGAGGGAGTAGCCCTGATGACTTCTGACCTGTGGCCTCCAGAGGCGTAGGAAAAACTCGTTTCTGTTGTTTGAAGCTACCAGTGTGTTATCATTCATGACCGAGGCCCCAGCGGTAGCAGAAGGGGGCTACCTATTGTCTACCTTCTGTCTATTAAACCTAGAATTGGAGATTACGAACTTAGGGTCAGACAGGGGCAGGGGTCTCTGGACATGAATAACGGGCCAGAGAGTCTCTCTTTGCAAGCAGCAGTGTAGACATATTCAGAAAGTCTTAGGGTGTGAGAAGGAGTCCTGCTCACCCTGGGGATGTGCTGGGCAAAGTCTGTGCCCCCACGCCTTGTCAGTTGGTTTGCTCAAGCCCTCCCTTATCTCTGCTTCTTGGGCCCAGAGGGTACCGTTCTTTAAACAGGACACGACCTCAGGACTCCACACACCACATTTATCCTCACAGGGCCACGTTACCTTCTTGAATCCCCTTGGGTTTGGATGATGTTGATCGCTTTGGTCACCTGTTTACCGACCATTCTTAATGGTACCCACACATGACCAGTCCCGGATTTATGGGTAGACATCTCTAGTTTTTCTCTAAGAAGAATGTTCAAGTTTCCAATGAGCGGCGTGTTGATATCAAGGACCAGCTTGGCAGATCAGCTCCAAACTCAGGGATGTCACACATAGGTGGCATCTGTTGCCAGGGCAACCACATATCTTCCCAGAGTCTACTTCCTATACTTAGCTGCAAACAGGTTACTCCACAGCCTAAAGAAAAGACAGACCCTTCCTCACTTTTGACCTATTTTTTTCCTTTGTTTTTCTCTCTTTGTCTCCAATAAACTTCTGCCATGTGGAACTGCTTTGTTCTGGTGTGGTCTGTCTGGACGCGAGCCGCCATTCCACCATATCCAAAGGAATAGGCATCCCACGGTTGGGACTCCACACTCACTACCAGGACACATGACAGGGCCCCTGTGGTGGTGAACTGGCCTGGCAACCATGAAAGTTCTAAAGAGTCACTTAAGTGTCTCAATCTGTCAGATTGTTGACACAATGGACTCCTGAAAAATGGTAATTTCCCCAGGAGATCTCATACTGGGAGAATATAAGGCACCAGCAAGAGGGTAACTTACCTCTGGAGTGAGATTTTGAAGGGTCCTAGGAGTCGGCACAGAACACATCCAGACACCAAACACTCAGCAGAAAGGAGATTTATTTATGCCAGAAGGATCAGGCAGACAGCAATGGCAAACTGGCACACGACCATTTTAAAGGCTCTAGCTCAGGGGAAGGAGAAAGGGTTTGTCTCTCCCTCGAGAGGGCTGGGGTGATGAGGTAGCCTGTGCCATTTTTTATGAAGCAGTGTGGTGGGTTGGCCTAATGCTGCTTGTACGCTAATGTGAACATTGGGTCCCAAGGCTGGTTGCCCCAGAGCCAAGAGTCCACATGTAAGATGCTAAAGACCCTGGCCCCAGGTTATTTCTGATTGGTAAATAAAGATGTGGACTGCTAATAGGTGAACAGAAGAGACATATATGGGTGGGGTTTAGATTTCCCGGGCTTGGGGTCAGAGGAGAACGGGGAGTGGGACAAGAGTGCAGGAGAAAGAGGGAGAAGCCGCCATGGCTTAGAAGTAAAGAAAACGTGGCCCCGAGGGCTGGCCAATGGGAGTTAAGAACAGCCTAGATGGAACATACTAAGTAATAACTAAGGGGTTATCAATAGGAAAGTAGATTCTAACAGCACAGAGGGTAGGTATCTGCCTAGCTTTTGTGCTGTGTGAGGCTTATGGTAGATACAAAGGTTATGTGCGTCTTTCATCTGGAATCTCATTTTCTCCCCTCCCTTGGCTCAGAGATCCCACTCTACTGTTTATGGGTGATGGTAGATGCTGGTCGTGGGTGCTGCAGTAGAGAGAGAAGCTCGCCAGGATGCTTCTTGGAAAAGACTAGCTCACTCCAGTTACTTTTATTCAATAATCACACAAAATTAATTTGGGCTGGGAAAGGTTGTAAGTACCAAAGTCATCCATCCCTTGCTGCCCGAGAGTGCAGACCGCCGGCGCAAAGCTCAGTCCCTTCCGACCACGGCGAGCCAGAACCAAAAGGAAGAACTCCAGGTTTGCCAGGAGTGTCTTAGAACCAAGGCTGATGCCGCTACAAGCTCTCCTGTAGCACCAAGTGCCGATTCTCCAGAAAGAAAACACTTCGAGGTTCAAACAGACTCAGAGCAATCTCTCAGACTCTCCTGATTAACCCCCAACATAGCAAAAGCTTTGCTGAAACATTTCACTCATATCCAGAAACAAAGGCTACGCATGACTACAGCAGGAGAAATAAACATTTCAGAGCCAGGTGTGGTGGCGCACGCCTTTAATCCCAGAAAAAAAAAGAAACGTTTCTGAGCTTCCTCTTCATTAATTCACAGACTCCTTCCCCTAATCCTTCCCATGGAACTCACCAGCCTGGCAACTCACACTCAACAAATCATTCATTCTCTCTCTCTCTCTCTCTCTCTCTCTCTCTCTCTCTCTCTCTCTCTCTCACTCTCTCTCATTTGTTTTGTTTTTTCGAGACAGGGTCTGCCACCACTGCTCGGCTAGTTTTCTTTTTCTTTCTTTTCTTTCTTTCTTTCTTTCTTTTTTTTGGTTTTTCGAGACAGGGTTTCTCTGTATAGTCCTGGCTGTCCTGGAACTCACTTTGTAGACCAGGCTGGCCTCGAACTCAGAAATCTACCTGCCTCTGCCTCCCGAGTGCTGGGATTAAAGGCATGCGCCACCACTGCCCAGCTAGTTTTCTTGATTTGTCCTTAAGCAGCCTTCTAGATGCCAAGATGGCTGCACACAGAGGACGAACGTGCCTGAGGGCGGATTTGTGTGTCCCTGTTGGGCAAGAGCTTCTTTGGGGGCTTTGAAGAACAACCCCACTTCTACCCTCCATTCCCATCGATTCCTGCCTGGCATTCTCTTTGGGAAGACTTTCTGATCACAGCAGAGAGACACACAAATCCAAAAAGTAATGAAAGGAGCAGACGTACGGAAAAAAAATCAGATAAAATGGTTCCACGGCAGGTGCGGCTGGCGCCACCCCATTCCTCCTATTGCTTCTAAACCCAACAGTCTGCCTTAAGACTCCTAGGGTACCAGGAGTAAAGCTCACGCCTGCAGGCAATGCAGCCCAGTGGTCAGGAGAGCACTCTTATTTCCTTACCTACCCTGGTGTTTGTGGACTCTGTTTAGGGAGTGGGAAGGGCCTTGATTTGCCAGAAGTACTGTTCCGTGCAAGGCTAATCCTTGAGAGCGCTCAGCTCTGTCCATTTGGGCAGCGGCCCCGTTATAGACTCTGCTGGAGAGTTTACAGGGATTTATGTCTAACTCTGGCTTCCTAGATATGCCGGGCGAAGGCCGGAGATGGAGCTTAATTAAGGTCTAGCTCACAGTGGGCTTTCCAGGATTCATTCCTTTTCTTGAATACCTTTTCTGTGTACAAAAAAACTCAGTCCGTCTGGTTTTCCTTTCTTGATGCTGAGGGTACGGCTAAGCAAGGGAAATGCCTGACTCTTCCCTGCCGCCTGCATGTGGATGTTGGGATTCTGCGCTGGCCGCAGCAGCTTCAGGTTGAATTGCGCGATCTCTGCCTTTGTTACAAGCAGAGCAGAAATCTTGAGTTTGTCTCTTCGGGCAGGCCCTGCGCTGGTAGCTCACCTTGCTCCTCTAGGTATATAGCGCCCTCTGTTGGCCACCAGGACTAAATGCCCCAGGTCTGCAAATCACCGAGTGTTTCTGAACTCTGTATGCATTAACCTTTCACCCACTCACCCAATTGCCCATTGCTAAGTGCCAGGCTCTGTCTGTCTGGAAGGTCAAGATATAAAAACGCACAAAGTGAATTGCTTTTATTTTTAATTTTTAAAATATATTTCACTGTTGAGTATTTTTTAAAAAGATTTGTTTTATTTTTAATTATCTGTGTTTGTGTGTGTGTATGCGTGATTATGCGCATGTGAACCCAGATCCCCTGGAATTGGAGTCACACACAGTTGTGAGCCACCTGGTGTGGCTGCTGGAAACTGAATTCTGGTCAACTCCTTTTCTTTAAAAGGTGATACTGGTACAGTGCTGGTTGGTGTCGGGATTGGAATGAGCCTCGTGTTAAGTAATTTCTGAAGAATAAGGATGTGGGGTCTGAGTGTCAAGTAGTCCCTGAAGGGGCCATACTTTGCTTTCCAGTGGCTGGACTCTAATGCAGGGCTACACAGTGGGCTTAGCTCCTCGGGCATGGGAGTGGGAGTAAAAACCCTAAGCTCGCTACCTTTCTCTTCCCTTGTCCTGCTGTTCTTCTCTTCCCCTCCCGAACTGGAGACCCGCTGGCAATGGGCTGAGCCACACACCTTTGATTCCTAGCAGTGACCATAGAGAAACATTGCTTTTTCTTGTCCCAACCAAGTTCATAAAAACCGGGTTGTGTTCGAGGGGCCCTCTGGAGGCCAACAAGTGTCATTACATCGCCTCCACCAAGCCAATATGAGAATCAGTGCTCCCTGGAAGAAAGATGGAGCACAAACTTACTTTTTTCTTTGCGGGATTTCTGTGTCCTAATTATTTTTTTTTTAATTTAAAGATTTATTTATTTTATTTATATAAGTACACCATAAGAGGGTATCGGATCCCATCACAGATGGTTGTGAGCCACCATGTGGTTGCTGGGAATTGAACTCAGAACCTCTGGAAGAGCAGTCAAATGCTCTTAATTGGAGCCATTTCTCCAGCCCGTCCTAATTATTTTTAAACTTCTGGGGGGGGGTTGTTTTTTGTTTTGGCTTGGTTTGGTTGTTTTTTTGTTTTGTTTTTGTTTTTGTTTGTTGTTTGTTTGTTTCGAGACAGGGTTTCTCTGTATAGCCCTGGCTGTCCTGGAACTCACTTTGTAGACCAGGCTGGCCTCGAACTCAGAAATTCGCCTGCCTCTGCCTCCCGGGTGCTGGGATTAAAGGCGTGCGCCACCACGCCCGGCTAAACTTCTGTTTTAACAGAACAGTTTTTGTTGAACCCTAATTTACTCACTTAAAGCACACACTGTAGGTATTAGTATCGACATACTACCACGATCAATGTAAGACCATTGCCCTCTTCCCTAAATAAATCCTAAATTCTGAAAAAGAAATCCTACCGATTAATGGGAATTCCCTATCTCTGACCTCTGTAACCATTAATATGTTTTTTGTTTTTTCCCCTATGCACTTGTCTTTTCTGGACATTTGTTTAACAGGTGACCCTTTTGTCTGTCTTCTTTTAAAAAACAAGCTTTTTTTTTCTATGTCATTTACACCATAATTTGAATTACCATATAATTTATCACCCAAAGTGCAACATTTCCAGAAAGATGCTATTCGTAATTGTTATGCCACGGCCTAGGGCTACCTGTGTCAGGGAGGCCATCCCCACATTCAAAGAGAAGAACTGAGTCACCCACGCTTCTTCCCAAGTCCCCAGCTGCCCACCACCCCTTCCTAAGTCACAATTACCAAACTTTGCTCAGCACCCTCCGGTCTTTCGGAGCACTGCAGTCAATTTCCTTCCACAGTTGCTAATGCTGTTTACAGCTGAAGTATGCTTATGATTTATGGGAAGAAACAAGACTAATTTCCCCCCAAAGAAATGAGAACCGGCAGTTTTGTTTTTAGTTTTGGGGAACCGTGAAATTTGATGGCGGGGAGGTGGGGCACAGACTAGGAAAGAAAGCAGATGCAGAAAGCAACGCTGATATGATAAATGGGGAAGGGATGTTAGGAACGATGGGCCATCAGGAAGCGACTCTGGGAGGCTTAATTGGCGCCTCTGAAAAGGGCAATGTAATTACTTGTTGTTGCATTGTTACACACACCTGGCTCACTGGCATCTCTCACTATGATGGTCTCTGCTGTCCAGAAGATCCTCCCTGTTTGTAAGCAAGTGCAAATTTTATTATTCTTTAATTATAAGTATGTATTGAGCCAACACAGAAGTTGCACAGACGTTGTGACCTGTCGCTTGCTTGGTGACAGCGGGTCCATCTGCTGCTGACAAGAAAGCTAAAGTACTTTGCAGCAGACACTGACTACCTTGCTTCGAGAGGGTTTGATCAAACAGTAAAATTTGTCAACAGAGTTGGCACTGGGGGGTGGGTGGGTGTCACATGTGTAATATATTCTACCACAAGACTGGTGTCCTTGTCCTCTGTCCTTGGAATGCAGCTATGTAAAGGGAAAAATTGTACATTGTAACCAAAATATCGCGCGTGCGTACACACACACACACACACACACACACACACACACACGCACACGCACGCGCGCACACACACACACACACACACACACACACACACACACGCACGCACGCACGCGCGCACCCTAGGCTCTTAGCAGACTAAATTCTTTAAGGAATTGAATAATTAGACCAAGATTTTGTGTTCTGAATTCACTAAGGAGCCCATTTGGACCACCTGCTGCAGCGATCGCCCTCCGTGGAGCCTGACTTCACAGGGTTCCAGGAGCAGACCTAGGACCGCAAACGTCCAAGCCAAGGAGTCCGGTTCTGGTCCCCTCATGCAAACGCGCCCTCCTGGTGTCCCTAGCAGCCTTTGTTTGTGTGTGTTTTGTGTCTGGGCTCATCCATCTGGCTCCCCTTCTGCCACCTTTCCCTTCTGTTTACACCCACCATTCTCAATTTGTCTTCCAGCTCTTTCTGCACCAATTACGCTATAGACAGATTTAGTCGATTTCTGAGCCAGCTGCTCAGATACGCCCTTTTCTGCATTGAAAAATACTCAGAGAAGCCCCCCCCCCCCGGCCACCCACGAGGATTCCCAGACTCCGAGTCTGGAAGAAATTCACAGGAACTTTCCCGATTCTGGTGCTATCCCCCAAATTCATTCATTAGGAACAAAGAAAAAAAAAAGGGGGTATTGATTTTCCAAGAGTATAAAGACGATATGGATGCTAGCTAGAGGCCTCAGGGGGTTGTGCAGCCAAAGGATGAGAGGTCTAGACTCACTTGGAGCAGGCCTTTCCTGATACTGTACTCTGCAAGAGTTTGGCCACGCCTTCTGAGAACAAGGAGCCACTGACCGGCACGTGCAGGAAGAGCTGGGCCCCGCCCTCAAGCTCACGAGCTCTTGGCGCTTATTCCTGGTGCTGTTTGTGCAAATGCCTTTGTGTTTCCAAGCATGCTTAAGACAGGACCATCTTTGCCATCATCTTCGAGGTCTAGAAAAAGGGGTCCTTTGAAATGGGTGTGATGTTCCAAGGAGGGGAAGCCGCCCCCCCCCCATCGCTGTCCCAAGATGACTCTAGAAGAGTTCTGACAGGGTAGGGGGTTCATGCTCCAGGATGGCTTGTTCGCAGGAGAGCTGCATATCCCTTTCAGAGCCATCCACGCACACAAGGATCCCCTGGCTCCCCACAGAGGAGCAAGCCTCAAAAGCCACCGCGCAGCCCAGCAGTGGTGGCGCACGCCTTTAATCCCAGCACTTGGAAGGCAGAGGCAGGCGGATTTTCTGCCCAGCCTGGTCTACAGAACGGGTTCCAGGACAGCCAGGGCTACACAGAGAAACCCTGCCTCGAACAAAAACCCAAACAACAACAACAACAACAAAAATCCACCATGAAAATTGGTTCTAGCAGGTCCTAGGAATCTGCGTCCTGCTGAATTCCATGCAAGGAATGACACCCCCCTCCCCGCCCCCTGCAGCTGCTACCCACTCTGGAGCAGAGCATTGTCTCCCTTTGTCCTCTGACATCCGGGCTCCCCAGATGACTGAGCCAGTGCCAGTGCAGAATGTCCCACCTGTCTCCAGGTATGGTAAACTAAGTCTAAGGCACCACAGCAGAAGGGGAGCCATTATGCCTGGGGCCAGATGGAATATCTACAAGCCACTTATAAGTAAAAGTATCTATTATGTGCCCGATGTAATTGTTGTCTCCTGTGCTTCCTGCCTCCATCTGCTTCCCTAGGCCTAGTCCTGGAAGCCTCTAGCCTCTGTACAGTCTTATCTAGGCCTAGAAGGTTTTCAGCCACTGAGACCTGCTGCTGAATAAGCTCACCCTTTTTTGTTCTTTCTGAGCTCTGGTGGGCTGGTTCAACTCAGCTGTTGTGGCTCAAGCTCCTCTCCCAGCTGACTTATTCAATCTGGCTTTTCTTGAAGCCTCTGAATTGCTCTGCTTGGCCTCAAACTAACTCTAGCAATCTGTTCTAATCTTTGGGCTCTTTCTCATTCTCTTGCTCCTTCTGTCTTTCTCTGTGTCTAGCTTGTTCTCTTCAATCCATCTCTATAAAACTCTCCCGGTAACACTGCCTCCATCTCCCTCTCTGGGCTGCTCCACTCTCCCTCCCAACGCTACTGCACTGCTCTCCACGGACTCTACTGTACCCTGCTCTGTTCTCTCTTCCTCCTGTGCCGTCTCTCCCTTAAGTCGCTTCCCCTTCCCTCTCTCTCCATGTGAGAGTTGGGCGTATCCTATTCTGTCAGATCTTTCTCTGATTCATCACTTTGTCTGCCACTCAATTAGACATCACTTTCAAACATGGGTGCCTCCTCCTACAAACTAACTTTAGCTTCATTGTTTGGGATTAAAGGTGAGTACTAAGGACGTGTCCGTATTCCAGCCAGAGGGATTTAAAGGTGTGTGCTAAGAGCTGAGCCACACCCTAAGTAGAAGCAGGTTCAAATATCCTGTCACACCTATGGGCAGCACAAAGACCACTGGTCAAGCCTGAAGGCAGAAAGGATCCAGTGCAGTATTGAGCCAGGTCACTCCAGGAGTCACTGGAGCAAGGACCTCTGAAGGAGAAGAATACAGAATTGCTGACTGTAGGATAAACCCAAGGATCAAGCCTCCTAAACTCCAACTAGCTGCTGTGTACTCTGATCAACATTTTAAGAAGTATATACTTTACACATACGTCTGCATGTCTATGCTTGTGCATGCGCACCCCCCCCCCCCGTGCCTGGTATTGTTCTGAGCCATGAGGTGCTTCCTGAATCGGGGAGCAGCATCTATGAAGACTCTACCTAAGATAGATCTCTGCGTATCAGCTTCTCAAAGCGAGATCCATGTACATGTGACATCAATGGCTCTGTGAAGTGTTAGAAATGCAGGCTCCCAGGCTCCACCCACACCTCTGAAAGCACCCTGCCCTCTAACAAGATGCTCTTATGATTTATGCACATTTAAACATCTAGACTATTCTAGAGGTTCTATTCTGCTCCTAACAAACTCCATGAGCTAGGATTCCCTAAGCTTCAAGAGTTCAGAGAACTTGCTTGTAACTCTGCATGAGAGAAAGCAGAAGCAATGGGATTTGATCCTAGAACGGAGGGCCATTTCTTTAATCAGAGCCCTTTCTTGTTAGGTATATCTGCCTCAGTATGAACCTTTTACTATAAAGACCAAGTGCAGGGGTTGGTTTATTTTGTTTTAACACACACACACACACACACACACACACACACAGAGAGAGAGAGAGATTTTTTAAGTGAGTTGGAGAAGTAATTTGGAGGCTAAGAGCACTAACTATTCTTTGACAGGGTAACTCACAACCTTCCGTAACTCGAGTTTGAAGAGATCCGTTGCTGCCTTCTGGCCTTCATGGACGTTGTATTCACGTGGCACACAGACATTATGATGGTTTGTATATTCTTGGCCCAGAGAGTGGCACAATTAGGAGGTGTGGCTTTATTGGAGTAGGTGTGTCACTGTGGGTGTGGGCTTTAAGACCCTCCTCCTAACTTCCTGGAAGTCAGGAAACTCTAAGACAGAAGCTGGTACCAGGAGTGGGGTATCGCTGTGATAGGCCTGAGCATGCTTTTGTCTGGAAGAATGTGTATTTGGGGACTTTGGAGTTGGAAAGCAGTGAAATTTTTAAGTGGGCTTATCCGAGTAGGAATGTGAGAGACTTTGTTGCTGTAAGTGATTTGAACTGTGTGGATCTGGCCCAAAAGGTTTCAGAAGAGAATCTCAGTGTGTGGTGTAGAGACTGTTTTTGTGGTATTTTGGGAAGAATGTGGCTGCTTTCTGCCCTTGTCTGAAGAGTCCGCCTGAGGCTAAGATAAAGAGATTTTTATATTAATTGCATTGACAAAGGAAATCTCAAAAAAGTCCATCATAGACTTTGTTCTCTGGTTAAGTCTCATGAAGAGCACTTGAACAAGAGTAGCAAGCTTAAAAGGGAAATATATAAAATTTATGATTCAAGTATTAAAGGGACACCAGGAAGTGAAATGGAACTGAATACTGTGTTCTAGGAGATAACAGATGTAGGGACTTTGGGCTAAGATCAGACCAAGCTAAATTTAGGTCCAGGCGTGGTGGTACACACTTTTAATCCCAGGAGACAAAGGTCAATCTACAGAGCAAGATCCAGGACAGCCAGGCTTAGGCAATGAAGGAGTTGGAAAACAGAAAGTTGGTGATAATGTAATAGAACAAGGGGGCCATGTTCTAGCTCCTGCAAGGAACAGAACTCATCATCTTTGGCAAATTGAGTCAATAATTGAAGGGACTGCTGGAACAACTGATGCTGGTTAGCTGGAGCTAAGAAATTAGCAGTGATTAAGAAAAGACCATCGGGGGCTGGTGAGATGGCTCAGTAGGTAAGAGCGCCTGACTGCTCTTCAGAAGGTCTGGAGTTCAAATCCCAGCAACCACATGGTGGCTAACAACCATCTGTAACAAGATCTGACTCCCTCTTCTGGAGTGTCTGAAGACAGCTACGGTGTACTTAAATATAATAAATAAATAAATCTTTTAAAAAATTTAAAAAAAAAGAAAAGAAAAGAAAAGACCAGCATTGCTGAGGTGACATCTTCTGGAAAGTGTTTTCTGAGAGCACAAAGAGGCTGTGTTACAGAGATAGCCAAGGTTGTACCTCATGCTGCAGCCATACTTGGTAATGTGTACGAGTCACCCAGGTGCTATCGGATTTGAAGCATGAAGGGGTCATGAAGAGCAGCTGAGGCTTGGCGCTGTGAGAGGCCATGGAAGGACATTGGTAAAGGTGCAGCCTCGATTGTAGTTGATGGCTCAGAACTGAAGGGGTCATGCAAAGAAGTTGAGGCTTAGCACCATGAAGAGAGCCTATGAGAAGCTCTTGGTAAAGCCTAATTGTAGCAGAAGACCCCAGCATATTGGAGATGCCAGTACCATGGGATGATCACCAAGAACAGCAGCAGTGATGAAGTAGATCAACCTGAGCTTAGATTGCTACAGAGGGCAGAGCTGGAGAAGTGATGCCAGCCCTTAGGAGGAGCCCAGAAGATCATGTGTGGATCCCAGACATTGAAACAAGAAGCTGTAACATTGAAGTTGTCTTGGAGACCCAAAGATGTTAAAGATGCCAGAGCTGTGGGATACCTGCCAAGGAAACCTGCTAACAGGGAGTGGAACCAGCCCAGTAGAAAGAAGTTTGTTGCAGTCAACAAAGATGAAAAAGGAGTTGGAGATCTGAAGACCACTTTGACATCAGCCATGGAGATGCAGAGTTTGGAGTTTGCCCAGCTGGTTTCCTGTCTTGCCTTGGGGATTACAGTTAAGTGATTGGATGAATCTCAGAAGACACTTTGAACTTTGGACTTTTAACATTGTTGAGACTGTTATAGACTATGGAGACTTTGGAAGTTGGACTAAATGTACTTTTTTTTATTATGCTATGGCTACATATGACCCTCATAGACTTATGTGTTTGAACAAGCCAATGGGGGCCAGGGAGTAGAATGTGATGGTTTGTATATGCTTGGCTCAGGGAGTGGCACTATTTGGAGGTGTGGCCTTGTTGGAGCAGATGTGTCACTGTTGGCATGGGCTTTAAGACCCTACTCTAGCTGCCTGGAAGCCAGTATTCTGCTAGCAGCCTTCAGACGAAGATGTAGAACTCCCAGCTCCTCCTGCACCATGCCTGCCTGGA